>NC_073240.2:8930576-9232307 GCF_029281585.2 Gorilla gorilla gorilla | reverse complement strand
TTCCATTCCGTGCTTCTCGGGTACATTCCGTTCCGTTCCATTCCATTCCATTCCATTCCATTCCGTTCCAGTGCACTCTACTCCACTCCACTCCACTCCACTCCACTCCGGTACATTCCATTCCATTCCATTCCATTCCATTCCATTCCATTTCCATTCCCGTTCCATTTCCATTCCCGTTCCATTTCCGTTCCCGTTCCGTTTCCGTTCCCGTTCCATTTCCGTTCTCGTTCCGTTTCCGTTCCCGTTCCATTTCCATTCCCGTTCCATTACCTTTCCCGTTCCATTTCCATTCCCATTCCATTTCCATTCCCGTTCCATTTCCATTCCCGTTTCTTTTCCATTCCCGTTCCATTTCCATTCCAGTTCCATTACCATTCCCGTTCCATTCCCATTCCCGATCCATTTCCATTCCCGTTCCATTTCCATTCCCGTTCCATTTCCATTCCCGTTCCATTACCATTCCCGTTCCATTTCCGATCCCGTTCCGTTTCCGTTCCCGTTCCATTTCCGTTCTCGTTCCGTTTCCGTTCCCGTTCCATTTGCATTCCCGTTCCATTTCCGTTCCCGTTCCATTTCCATTCCCGTTCCATTTCCATTCCCTTTCCATTTCCATTTCATTCCATTCCGTTCTGCTCGGGTACATTCCATTCCATTCCATTGCATTCCATTCCGTTCTGCTCCTGTCCATTCCATTCCATTCCATTCCGTTCCATTCCGTTCTACTCGGGTAGATTCCATTCCATTCCATCCCATTCCATTCCATTCCATTCCATTCCATTCCATTCCATTCTACTGGTGTCCATTCCATTCCATTCCATTCCATTCCATTCCATTCCGTTCCGTTCAACTCGGTTACATTCCATTCAATTACATTCCATTCCGTTCTACTCGGTTACATTCCATTCCATTCCATTCCATTCCATTCCAATCCATTCCATTCCATTCCATTCCGTTCTACTCGGGTACATTCCATTCCATTCCATTCCATTCCATTCCATTCCATTCCATTCCGTTCTACTTTGGTACATTCCATTCCATTCCATTCCATTCCATTCCATTCCATTCCATTCCATTCCGTTCTACTCAGGTTGATTCCATTCTATTCCATTCCATTCCATTCCATTCCATTCCATTCCATTCGATTCCATTCCATTCCATTCCATGGAATTCCATTCCATTCCATTCCATTCCATTCCATTCCATTCCATTCCATTCCATTCCATTGAATTCCATTCCGTTCCATTCCATTCCATTGAATTCCATTCCATTGAATTCCATTCCATTCCATTCCATTCCATTCCATTCCATCCCATTCCATTCCATTCCATTCCATTCCATTCCATTCCATTCCACAGAATTCCATTCCATCCCATTCCATTCCATTCCATTCCATTCCGTTCTACTCGGGTTGATTCCATTCTATTCCATTCCATTCCATTCGATCCCATTTGATTCCATTCGATTCCATTCAGTTCCATTCGATTCCATTCCATTCCATTCCATTCCATTCCATTCCATTGAATTCCATTCCATTCCATTCCATTCCATTCCATTGAATTCCATTCCATTCCATTCCATTCCATTCCATTCCATTCCATTCCATGGAATTCCATTCCATTCCATAGAATTCCATTCCATTCCATTCCATTCCATTGAATTCCGTTCCTTTCCATTCCATTCCATTCCGTTCCGTTCCATTCCGTTCCGTTGCGTTCCGTTCCGTTCAACTAGGGTTGATTCCATTCTATTCAATTCCGTTCCATTCCATTCTACACGGGTTGATCATTCCATTCCGTTCCGTTCCGTTCCGTTCCGTTCCGTTCCGTACCGTTCTACTCGGGTTGATTCCATTCTATTCCATTCCATTCCATTCGATTCCATTCGACTCCATTCCATTCCATTCCATTCCATTCCATTCCATTCCATTCCATTGCATTCCATTCCACTCCATTCCATTCCATTCCATTCCATTCCATTCCATTCCATTCCGTTCCGTTCCGTTCCGTTCCGTTGCGTTCCGTTCCATTCTACTCGGGTTGATTCCATTCTATTCCATTCCATTCCATTTGACTCCATTCGATTCCATTCCATTCCATTGCATTGAATTCCATTCCATTCCATTCCATTCCATTCCATTCCATTCCATTCCACTCCATTGAATTCCATTCCATTCCATTCCATTCCATTCCATTCCATTCCATTCCACTCCATTCCATTCCATTCCATTCTACTGGTGTCCATTCCATTCCATTCCATTCCATTCCATTCCATTCCTTTCCATTCCATTGCATTCCATTGCATTCCATTCCATTCCATTCCATTCCATTCCATTCCACTCCACTCCACTCCACTCCACTCCATTCCACTCCACTCCACTCCGGTACATTCCATTCCATTCCATTCCATTCCATTCCATTCCGTGTTTCTCGGGTACATTCCGTTCCGTTCCATTCCATTCCATTCCATTCCATTCCGTTCCAGTGCACTCTACTCCACTCCACTCCACTCCACTCCACTCCGGTACATTCCATTCCATTCCATTCCATTCCATTCCATTCCATTTCCATTCCCATTCCATTTCCATTCCCGTTCCATTTCCATTCCCGTTTCTTTTCCATTCCCGTTCCATTTCCATTCCAGTTCCATTACCATTCCCGTTCCATTTCCATTCCCGATCCATTTCCATTCCCGTTCCATTTCCATTCCCGTTCCATTTCCATTCCCGTTCCATTACCATTCCCGTTCCATTTCCGTTCCCGTTCCGTTTCCGTTCCCGTTCCATTTCCGTTCTCTTTCCGTTTCCGTTCCCGTTCCATTTCCCTTCCCGTTCCTTTTCCGTTACCGTACCATTTCCATTCCCGTTCCATTTCCATTCCCTTTCCATTTCCATTTCATTCCATTCCGTTCTGCTCGGGTACATTCCATTCCATTCCATTGCATTCCATTCCGTTCTGCTCCTGTCCATTCCATTCCATTCCAATCCGTTCCATTCCGTTCTACTCGGGTAGATTCCATTCCATTCCATTCCATTCCATTCCATTCCATTCCATTCCATTCTACTGGTGTCCATTCCATTCCATTCCATTCCATTCCATTCCATTCCATTCCATTCCATTCCATTCCATTGCATTCCATTCCATTCCATTCCATTCCGTTCCGTTCTACTCGGTTACATTCCATTCAATTCCATTCCATTCCGTTCTACTCGGGTAGATTCCATTCCATTCCATTCCATTCCTTTCCATTCCATTCCATTCCATTGCATTGCATTGCACTCAATTCCATTCCATTCCATTCCATTCCATTCCATTCCATTCCATTCCATTCCGTTCCGTTCAACTCGGTTACATTCCTTTCAATTACATTCCATTCCGTTCTACTCGGTTACATTCCATTCCATTCCATTCCATTCCATTCCAATCCATTCCATTCCATTCCATTCCGTTCTACTCGGGTACATTCCATTCCATTCCATTCCATTCCATTCCATTCCATTCCATTCCATTCCGTTCTACTTTGGTACATTCCATTCCATTCCATTCCATTCCATTCCATTCCATTCCATTACATTCCATTCCATTCCATTCCGTTCTACTCGGGTTGATTCCATTCTATTCCATTCCATTCCATTCCATTCCATTCCATTCCATTCCATTCCATTCCAATCGATTCCATTCCATTCCATTCCATTGAATTCCATTCCATTCCATTCCATTCCATTCCATTCCATTCCATTCCATTCCATTCCATTGAATTCCATTCCATTCCATTCCATTCCATTCCATTGAATTCCATTCCGTTCCATTCCATTCCATTGAATTCCATTCCATTCCATTCCATTCCATTCCATTCCATTCCATTCCATTCCATTCCATTCCATTCCATTGAATTCCATTCCATTCCATTCCATTCCATTCCATTCCATTCCATCCCATTCCATTCCATTCCATTCCATTCCGTTCTACTCGGGTTGATTCCATTCTATTCCATTCCATTCCATTCGATCCCATTTGATTCCATTCGATTCCATTCAATTCCATTCGATTCCATTCCATTCCACTCCATTCCATTCCATTGAATTCCATTCCATTCCATTCCATTCCATTCCATTCCATTCCATTCCATTCCATTCCATTCCATTGAATTCCATTCCATTCCATTCCATTCCATTCAATTGAATTCCGTTCCATTCCATTCCATTCCGTTCCGTTCCGTCCCGTTCCGTTCCGTTCCGTTCCGTTGCGTTCCGTTCCGTTCTACTCGGGTTGATTAAATTCTGTTCCTTTCCATTCTATTCGATTCCATTCGATTCCAATCGATTCCATTCGATTCCATTCGATTCCATTGAATTCCATTCCATTCCATTCCATTCCATTGAATTCCGTTGCATTATATTCCATTCCGTTCCGTTCCGTCCCGTTCCGTTCCGTTCCGTTCCGTTGCGTGCCGTTCCGTTCTACTCGGGTTGATTCCATTCCATTCCATTCCATTCCATTCCATTCTATTCCATTCCATTCCATTGAATTCCATTCCATTCCATTCCATTCCATTCCATTCCATTCCGTTCTACTCGGGTTGATTCCATTCTATTCCATTCCATTCCATTCGATCTCATTCGATTCCATTCGATTCCATTCGATTCCACTCCATTCCATTCCATTGAATTCCACTCCATTCCATTCCATTCCATTACATTCCATTGAATTCCATTCCATTCCATTCCATTCCATTCCATTCCATTCCATTCCATTGAATTCCATTCCATTCCATTGAATTCCATTCCATTCCATTCCATTCCATTGAATTCCGTTCCATTCCATTCCATTCCATTCCATTCCATTCCATTGAATTCCATTCCATTCCATTCCATAGAATTCCGTTCCATTCCATTCCATTCCATTCCATTCCATTCCATTCCATTCCATTGAATTCCATTCCATTCCATTCCATTCCTTTCCATTGAATTCCATTCTGTTCCATTCCATTCCTTTGAATTCCGTTCCATTCCATTCCATTCCATTCCTTTCCGTTCCGTTCCGTTCCGTTCCGTTGCGCTCCGCTCCGTTCTACTCGGGTTGATTCCATTCTATTCCATTCCATTCCATTCGATCCCATTCGATTCCATTCGATTCCATTCGATTCCATTCGATTCCACTCCATTCCATTCCATAGAATTCCATTCCATTCCATTCCATTTGAATTCCATTCCATTCCATTCCATTCCATTCTATTCCATTCCATCCCATTCCATTCCATTCCATTCCATTCTACTCGGGTTGATTGCATTCTATTCCATTCCATTCCATTCCATTCCATTCGATTCCATTCGATTCCATTCGATTCCATTCGATTCCATTCCATTCCATTCCATTCCATTCCATTCCATTCCATTGAATTCCATTCCATTCATTCCATTCCATTCCATTCCATTCCATTGAATTCCATTCCATTCCATTCCATTCCATTCCATTCCATTCCTTTCCATTCCATTGAATTCCATTCCATTCCATAGAATTCCATTCCATTCCATTCCATTCCATTGAATTCCGTTCCTTTCCATTCCATTCCATTCCGTTCCGTTCCGTTCCGTTCCGTTGCGTTCCGTTCCGTTCAACTAGGGTTGATTCCATTCTATTCAATTCCATTCCATTCCATTCTACACGGGTTGATCATTCCATTCCGTTCCGTTCCGTTCCGTTCTGTTCCGTTCCGTACCGTTCTACTCTGGTTGATTCCATTCTATTCCATTCCATTCCATTCGATTCCATTCGACTCCATTCCATTCCATTCCATTCCATTCTATTCCATTCCATTGCATTCCATTCCACTCCATTCCATTCCATTCCATTCCATTCCATTACATTCCATTCCGTTCCGTTCCGTTCCGTTCCGTTCCGTTCCGTTGCGTTCTGTTCCGTTCTACTCGGGTTGATTCCATTCTATTCCATTCCATTCCATTTGACTCCATTCGATTCCATTCCATTCCATTGCATTGAATTCCATTCCATTCCATTCCATTCCATTCCATTCCATTCCACTCCATTGAATTCCATTCCATTCCATTCCATTCCATTCCATTCCATTCCATTCCATTCCACTCCATTCCATTCCACTCCACTGCACTCCACTCCACTCCACTCCATTTCATTCCCTTCCATTCCATTAAATTGAATTCCATTCCATTCCATTCCATTCCATTCCATTCCATTCCATTCCACTCCATTCCATTCCACTCCACTCTACTCCACTCCACTCCATTCCATTCCCTTCCATTCCATTCAATTGAATTGCCTTGAATTCCATTCCATTCCATTCAATAACATTTCATTCCATTCCATTCCATTCCATTCCATTCCTTTCCATTCCATTCCATTCTACTCGGGTTGATTCCATTCTATTCCATTCCATTCCATTCGATTCCATTCGATTCCATTCGATTCCATTCGATTCCATTCGTTTCCATTCCATTCCATTCCATTCTATTCCATTGAATTCCATTCCATTCCATTCCATTCCATTCCATTCCATTGCATTCCATTCCATTGAATTCCATTGAATTCCATTCCATTGAATTCCATTCCATTCCATTCCATTCCATTCCATTCCATTCCATTGAATTCCATTCCATTCCATTCCATTCCATTCCATTCCATTGAATTCCATTCCATTCCATTCCATTCCATGGAATTCCGTTCCATTCCATTCCATTCCGTTCCGTTCCGTCCCGTTCCGTTCCGTTCCGTTCCGTTGCGTTCCGTTCCGTTCTACTCGGGTTGATTCCATTCTATTCCATTCCATTCCATTCGATTCCATTCGATTCCATTCGATTCCACTCCATTCCATTCCATAGAGTTCCATTCCATTCCATTCCATTCCATTGAATTCCATTCCAATCCATTCCATTCCATGGAATTCCATTCCATTCCATTCCATTCCATTGAATTCCATTCCATTCCATTCCATTCCATTCCATTCCATTCCATTCCATTCCATTCTACTGGTGTCCATTCCATTCCATTCCATTCCATTCCATTCCATTCCTTTCCATTCCATTGCATTCCATTGCATTCCGTTCCATTCCATTCCATTCCATTCCATTCCATTCCACTCCACTCCACTCCACTCCACTCCATTCCACTCCACTCCACTCCCGTACATTCCATTCCATTCCATTCCATTCCATTCCATTCCATTCCGTGCTTCTCGGGTACATTCCGTTCCGTTCCATTCCATTCCATTCCATTCCATTCCATTCCATTCCGTTCCAGTGCACTCTACTCCACTCCACTCCACTCCACTCCACTCCGGTACATTCCATTCCATTCCATTCCATTCCATTCCATTCCATTTCCATTCCCATTCCATTTCCATTCCCGTTCCATTTCCATTCCCGTTTCTTTTCCATTCCCGTTCCATTTCCATTCCAGTTCCATTACCATTCCCGTTCCATTTCCTTTCCCGATCCATTTCCATTCCCGTTCCATTTCCATTCCCGTTCCATTTCCATTCCCGTTCCATTACCATTCCCGTTCCATTTCCGTTCCCGTTCCGTTTCCGTTCCCGTTCCATTTCCGTTCTCGTTCCGTTTCCGTTCCCGTTCCATTTCCGTTCTCGTTCCGTTTCCGTTCCCGTTCCATTTCCATTCCCGTTCCATTTCCGTTCCCGTTCCATTTCCATTCCCGTTCCATTTCCATTCCCTTTCCATTTCCATTTCATTCCATTCAGTTCTGCTCGGGTACATTCCATGCCATTCCATTGCATTCCATTCCGTTCTGCTCCTGTCCATTCCATTCCATTCCATTCCGTTCCATTCCGTTCTACTCGGGTAGATTCCATTCCATTCCATTCCATTCCATTCCATTCCATTCCATTCCATTCCATTCCATTCCATTCAACTGGTGTCCATTCCATTCCATTCCATTCCATTCCATTCCATTCGATTGCATTCCATTCCATTCCATTCCATTCCGTTCCGTTCTACTCGGTTACATTCCATTCAATTCCATTCCATTCCGTTCTACTCGGGTAGATTCCATTCCATTCAATTCCATTCCTTTCCATTCCATTGCATTCCATTGCATTGCATTGCACTCAATTCCATTCCATTCCATTCCATTCCATTCCATTCCATTCCATTCCATTCCATTCCGTTCCGTTCAACTCGGTTACATTCCTTTCAATTACATTCCATTCCGTTCTACTCGGTTACATTCCATTCCATTCCATTCCATTCCATTCCAATCCATTCCATTCCATTCCATTCCGTTCTACTCGGGTACATTCCATTCCATTCCATTCCATTCCATTCCATTCCATTCCATTCCATTCCGTTCTACTTTGGTACATTCCATTCCATTCCATTCCATTCCATTCCATTCCATTCCATTCCATTCCATTCCATTCCATTCCGTTCTACTCAGGTTGATTCCATTCTATTCCATTCCATTCCATTCCATTCCATTCCATTCCATTCCATTCGATTCCATTCCATTCCATTCCATTGAATTCCATTCCATTCCATTCCATTCCATGGAATTCCATTCCATTCCATTCCATTCCATTCCATTCCATTCCATTCCATTCCATTCCATTGCATTCCATTCCATTCCATTCCATTCCATTCCATTGAATTCCATTCCGTTCCATTCCATTCCATTGAATTCCATTCCGTTCCATTCCATTCCATTCCATTCCATTCCATCCCATTCCATTCCATTCCATTCCATTCCATTCCATTCCATCCCATTCCATTCCATTCCATTCCATTCCGTTCTACTCGGGTTGATTCCATTCTATTCCATTCCATTCCATTCGATCCCATTTGATTCCATTCGATTCCATTCAATTCCATTCGATTCCATTCCATTCCACTCCATTCCATTCCATTGAATTCCGTTCCATTCCATTCCATTCCATTCCATTCCATTCCATTCCATGGAATTCCATTCCATTCCATTCCATTCCATTCCATTCCATAGAATTCCATTCCATTCCATTCCATTCCACTGAATTCCGTTCCATTCCATTCCATTCCGTTCCGTTCCGTTCCGTTCCGTTCCGTTCCGTTCTGTTGCGTTCCGTTCCGTTCCGTTGTGTTCCGTTCCGTTCTACTCGGGTTGATTCCATTCTATTCCATTCCATTCCAATCCATTCCATTCCATTCCATTGAATTCCATTCCATTCCATTCCATTCCATTCCATTCCATTCCATTCCATTCCATTCCATTCCATTGAATTCCATTCCATTCCATTCCATTCCATTCCATTCCATTGAATTCCATTCCATTCCATTCCATTCCATGGAATTCCGTTCCATTCCATTCCATTCCGTTCCGTTCCGTCCCGTTCCGTTCCGTTCCGTTCCGTTGCGTTCCGTTCCGTTCTACTCGGGTTGATTCCATTCTATTCCATTCCATTCCATTCGATTCCATTCGATTCCATTCGATTCCACTCCATTCCATTCCATAGAATTCCATTCCATTCCATTCCATTCCATTGAATTCCGTTCCTTTCCATTCCATTCCATTCCGTTCCGTTCCATTCCGTTCCGTTGCGTTGCGTTCCGTTCAACTAGGGTTGATTCCATTCTATTCAATTCCATTCCATTCCATTCTACACGGGTTGATCATTCCATTCCGTTCCGTTCCGTTCCGTTCCGTTCCGTTCCGTACCGTTCTACTCGGGTTGATTCCATTCTATTCCATTCCATTCCATTCCATTCCATTCGACTCCATTCCATTCCATTCCATTCCATTCCATTCCATTGCATTCCATTCCACTCCATTCCATTCCATTCCATTCCATTCCATTACATTCCATTCCGTTCCGTTCCATTCCGTTCCGTTCCGTTGCGTTCCGTTCCGTTCTACTCGGGTTGATTCCATTCTATTCCATTCCATTCCATTTGACTCCATTCGATTCCATTCCATTCCATTGCATTGAATTCCATTCCATTCCATTCCATTCCATTCCATTCCATTCCACTCCATTGAATTCCATTCCATTCCATTCCATTCCATTCCATTCCATTCCATTCCACTCCATTCCATTCCATTCCATTCTACTGGTGTCCATTCCATTCCATTCCATTCCATTCCATTCCATTCCATTCCTTTCCATTCCATTGCATTCCATTGCATTCCATTCCATTCCATTCCATTCCATTCCATTCCACTCCACTCCACTCCACTCCACTCCATTCCACTCCACTCCACTCCGGTACATTCCATTCCATTCCATTCCATTCCATTCCATTCCATTCCGTGCTTCTCGGGTACATTCCGTTCCGTTCCATTCCATTCCATTCCATTCCATTCCGTTCCAGTGCACTCTACTCCACTCCACTCCACTCCACTCCACTCCGGTACATTCCATTCCATTCCATTCCATTCCATTCCATTCCATTCCATTTCCATTCCCATTCCATTTCCATTCCCGTTCCATTTCCATTCCCGTTTCTTTTCCATTCCCGTTCCATTTCCATTCCAGTTCCATTACCATTCCCGTTCCATTTCCATTCCCGATCCATTTCCATTCCCGTTCCATTTCCATTCCCGTTCCATTTCCATTCCCGTTCCATTACCATTCCCGTTCCATTTCCGTTCCCGTTCCGTTTCCGTTCCCGTTCCATTTCCGTTCTCTTTCCGTTTCCGTTCCCGTTCCATTTCCATTCCCGTTCCATTTCCGTTCCCGTTCCATTTCCATTCCCGTTCCATTTCCATTCCCTTTCCATTTCCATTTCATTCCATTCCGTTCTGCTCGGGTACATTCCATTCCATTCCATTGCATTCCATTCCGTTCTGCTCCTCTCCATTCCATTCCATTCCAATCCGTTCCATTCCGTTCTACTCGGGTAGATTCCATTCCATTCCATTCCATTCCATTCCATTCCATTCCATTCTACTGGTGTCCATTCCATTCCATTCCATTCCATTCCATTCCATTCCATTCCATTCCATTCCATTCCATTGCATTCCATTCCATTCCATTCCATTCCGTTCCGTTCTACTCGGTTACATTCCATTCAATTCCATTCCATTCCGTTCTACTCGGGTAGATTCCATTCCATTCCATTCCATTCCTTTCCATTCCATTCCATTCCATTGCATTGCATTGCACTCAATTCCATTCCATTCCATTCCATTCCATTCCATTCCATTCCATTCCATTCCGTTCCGTTCAACTCGGTTACATTCCATTCAATTACATTCCATTCCGTTCTACTCGGTTACATTCCATTCCATTCCATTCCATTCCATTCCAATCCATTCCATTCCATTCCATTCCGTTCTACTCGGGTACATTCCATTCCATTCCATTCCATTCCATTCCATTCCATTCCATTCCATTCCATTCCATTCCGTTCTACTTTGGTACATTCCATTCCATTCCATTCCATTCCATTCCATTCCATTCCATTCCATTCCATTCCATTCCATTCCGTTCTACTCGGGTTGATTCCATTCTATTCCATTCCATTCCATTCCATTCCATTCCATTCCATTCCATTCCAATCGATTCCATTCCATTCCATTCCATTGAATTCCATTCCATTCCATTCCATTCCATTCCATTCCATTCCATTCCATTCCATTGAATTCCATTCCATTCCATTCCATTCCATTCCATTGAATTCCATTCCGTTCCATTCCATTCCATTCCATTCCATTCCATTGAATTCCATTCCATTCCATTCCATTCCATTCCATTCCATTCCATTCCATTCCATTCCATTGAATTCCATTCCATTCCATTCCATTCCATTCCATTCCATTCCATTCCATTCCATCCCATTCCATTCCATTCCATTCCATTCCGTTCTACTCGGGTTGATTCCATTCTATTCCATTCCATTCCATTCGATCCCATTTGATTCCATTCGATTCCATTCAATTCCATTCGATTCCATTCCATTCCACTCCATTCCATTCCATTGAATTCCATTCCATTCCATTCCATTCCATTCCATTCCATTCCATTCCATTCCATTCCATTGAATTCCATTCCATTCCACTACATTCCATTCAATTGAATTCCGTTCCATTCCATTCCATTCCGTTCCGTTCCGTCCCGTTCCGTTCCGTTCCGTTCCGTTGCGTTCCGTTCCGTTCTACTCGGGTTGATTAAATTCTGTTCCTTTCCATTCTATTCGATTCCATTCGATTCCAATCGATTCCATTCGATTCCATTCGATTCCATTGAATTCCATTCCATTCCATTCCATTGAATTCCGTTGCATTATATTCCATTCCGTTCCGTTCCGTCCCGTTCCGTTCCGTTCCGTTCCGTTGCGTGCCGTTCCGTTCTACTCGGGTTGATTCCATTCCATTCCATTCCATTCCATTCCATTCCATTCCATTCCATTCCATTCCATTCCATTGAATTCCATTCCATTCCATTCCATTCCATTCCATTCCATTCCATTCCGTTCTACTCGGGTTGATTCCATTCTATTCCATTCCATTCCATTCGATCTCATTCGATTCCATTCGATTCCATTCGATTCCACTCCATTCCATTCCATTGAATTCCATTCCATTCCATTCCATTCCATTCCATTCCATTGAATTCCATTCCATTCCATTCCATTCCATTCCATTCCATTCCATTCCATTCCATTCCATTCCATTGAATTCCATTCCATTCCATTGAATTCCATTCCATTCCATTCCATTCCATTGAATTCCGTTCCATTCCATTCCATTCCATTCCATTCCATTCTATTGAATTCCATTCCATTCCATTCCATAGAATTCCGTTCCATTCCATTCCATTCCATTCCATTCCATTCCATTCCATTCCATTGAATTCCATTCCATTCCATTCCATTCCTTTCCATTGAATTCCATTCTGTTCCATTCCATTCCTTTGAATTCCGTTCCATTCGATTCCATTCCATTCCTTTCAGTTCCGTTCCGTTCCGTTCCGTTCCGTTGCGCTCCGCTCCGTTGTACTCGGGTTGATTCCATTCTATTCCATTCCATTCCATTCGATCCCATTCGATTCCATTCGATTCCATTCGATTCCATTCGATTCCACTCCATTCCATTCCATAGAATTCCATTCCATTCCATTCCATTTGAATTCCATTCCATTCCATTCCATTCCATTCTATTCCATTCCATCCCATTCCATTCCATTCCATTCCATTCTACTCGGGTTGATTGCATTCTATTCCATTCCATTCCATTCCATTCCATTCGATTCCATTCGATTCCATTCGATTCCATTCGATTCCATTCCATTCCATTCCATTCCATTCCATTCCATTCCATTCCATTCCATTCCATTGAATTCCATTCCATTCCATTCCATTCCATTCCATTCCATTCCATTCCATTGAATTCCATTCCATTCCATTCCATTCCATTCCATTCCATTCCATTCCATTCCATTCCATTCCATTGAATTCCATTCCATTCCATAGAATTCCATTCCATTCCATTCCATTCCATTGAATTCCGTTCCTTTCCATTCCATTCCATTCCGTTCCGTTCCGTTCCGTTCCATTGCGTTCCGTTCCGTTCAACTAGGGTTGATTCCATTCTATTCAATTCCATTCCATTCCATTCTACACGGGTTGATCATTCCATTCCGTTCCGTTCCGTTCCGTTCCGTTCCGTTCCGTACCGTTCTACTCGGGTTGATTCCATTCTATTCCATTCCATTCCATTCGATTCCATTCGACTCCATTCCATTCCATTCCATTCCATTCTATTCCATTCCATTGCATTCCATTCCACTCCATTCCATTCCATTCCATTCCATTCCATTACATTCCATTCCGTTCCGTTCCGTTCCGTTCCGTTCCGTTGCGTTCCGTTCCGTTCTACTCGGGTTGATTCCATTCTATTCCATTCCATTCCATTTGACTCCATTCGATTCCATTCCATTCCATTGCATTGAATTCCATTCCATTCCATTCCATTCCATTCCATTCCATTCCACTCCATTGAATTCCATTCCATTCCATTCCATTCCATTCCATTCCATTCCATTCCATTCCATTCCATTCCACTCCATTCCATTCCACTCCACTGCACTCCACTCCACTCCACTCCATTTCATTCCCTTCCATTCCATTAAATTGAATTCCATTCCATTCCATTCCATTCCATTCCATTCCATTCCATTCCACTCCATTCCATTCCACTCCACTCTACTCCACTCCACTCCATTCCATTCCCTTCCATTCCATTCAATTGAATTGCCTTGAATTCCATTCCATTCCATTCAATAACATTTCATTCCATTCCATTCCATTCCATTCCATTCCTTTCCATTCCATTCCGTTCTACTCGGGTTGATTCCATTCTATTCCATTCCATTCCATTCGATTCCATTCGATTCCATTCGATTCCATTCGTTTCCATTCCATTCCATTCCATTCTATTCCATTGAATTCCATTCCATTCCATTCCATTCCATTCCATTCCATTCCATTGCATTCCATTCCATTGAATTCCATTGAATTCCATTCCATTGAATTCCATTCCATTCCATTCCATTCCATTCCATTCCATTCCATTGAATTCCATTCCATTCCATTCCATTCCATTCCATTCCATTGAATTCCATTCCATTCCATTCCATTCCATGGAATTCCGTTCCATTCCATTCCATTCCGTTCCGTTCCGTCCCGTTCCGTTCCGTTCCGTTCCGTTGCGTTCCGTTCCGTTCTACTCGGGTTGATTCCATTCTATTCCATTCCATTCCATTCGATTCCATTCGATTCCATTCGATTCCACTCCATTCCATTCCATAGAATTCCATTCCATTCCATTCCATTCCATTGAATTCCATTCCAATCCATTCCATTCCATGGAATTCCATTCCATTCCATTCCATTCCATTGAATTCCATTCCATTCCATTCCATTCCATTCCATTCCATTCCATTCCATTCTACTGGTGTCCATTCCATTCCATTCCATTCCATTCCATTCCATTCCATTCCTTTCCATTCCATTGCATTCCATTGCATTCCGTTTCCATTCCATTCCATTTCCATTCCCATTCCATTTCCATTCCCGTTCCATTTCCATTCCCGTTTCTTTTCCATTCCCGTTCCATTTCCATTCCAGTTCCATTACCATTCCCATTCCATTTCCTTTCCCGATCCATTTCCATTCCCGTTCCATTTCCATTCCCGTTCCATTTCCATTCCCGTTCCATTACCATTCCCGTTCCATTTCCGTTCCCGTTCCGTTTCCGTTCCCGTTCCATTTCCGTTCTCGTTCCGTTTCCGTTCCCGTTCCATTTCCGTTCTCGTTCCGTTTCCGTTCCCGTTCCATTTCCATTCCCGTTCCATTTCCGTTCCCGTTCCATTTCCATTCCCGTTCCATTTCCATTCCCTTTCCATTTCCATTTCATTCCATTCCGTTCTGCTCGGGTACATTCCATGCCATTCCATTGCATTCCATTCCGTTCTGCTCCTGTCCATTCCATTCCATTCCATTCCGTTCCATTCCGTTCTACTCGGGTAGATTCCATTCCATTCCATTCCATTCCATTCCATTCCATTCCATTCCATTCCATTCCATTCAACTGGTGTCCATTCCATTCCATTCCATTCCATTCCATTCCATTCGATTGCATTCCATTCCATTCCATTCCATTCCGTTCCGTTCTACTCGGTTACATTCCATTCAATTCCATTCCATTCCGTTCTACTCGGGTAGATTCCATTCCATTCAATTCCATTCCTTTCCATTCCATTGCATTCCATTGCATTGCATTGCACTCAATTCCATTCCATTCCATTCCATTCCATTCCATTCCATTCCATTCCATTCCGTTCCGTTCAACTCGGTTACATTCCATTCAATTACATTCCATTCCGTTCTACTCGGTTACATTCCATTCCATTCCATTCCATTCCATTCCAATCCATTCCATTCCATTCCATTCCGTTCTACTCGGGTACATTCCATTCCATTCCATTCCATTCCATTCCATTCCATTCCATTCCGTTCTACTTTGGTACATTCCATTCCATTCCATTCCATTCCATTCCATTCCATTCCATTCCATTGCATTCCATTCCGTTCTACTCAGGTTGATTCCATTCTATTCCATTCCATTCCATTCCATTCCATTCCATTCCATTCCATTCGATTCCATTCCATTCCATTCCATAGAATTCCATTCCATTCCATTCCATTCCATTCCATTCCATTCCATTCCATTCCATTGCATTCCATTCCATTCCATGGAATTCCATTCCATTCCATCCCATTCCATTCCATTCCATTCCATTCCATCCCATTCCATTCCATTCCATTCCATTCCGTTCTACTCGGGTTGATTCCATTCTATTCCATTCCATTCCATTCGATCCCATTTGATTCCATTCGATTCCATTCAATTCCATTCGATTCCCTTCCATTCCACTCCATTCCATTCCATTGAATTCCATTCCATTCCATTCCATTCCATTCCATTCCATTCCATTCCATTGAATTCCATTCCATTCCATTCCATTCCATTCCATCCCATTCCATTCCATTCCATTCCATTCCGTTCTACTCGGGTTGATTCCATTCTATTCCATTCCATTCCATTCGATCCCATTTGATTCCATTCGATTCCATTCAATTCCATTCGATTCAATTCCATTCCACTCCATTCCATTCCATTGAATTCCATTCCATTCCATTCCATTCCATTCCATTCCATTCCATTCCATTCCATTGAATTCCATTCCATTCCATTCCATTCCATTCCATTGAATTCCATTCCATTCCATTCCATTCAATTGAATTCCGTTACATTCCATTCCATTCCGTTCCGTTCCGTCCCGTTCCGTTCCGTTCCGTTCCGTTCCATTCCGTTGCGTGCCGTTCCGTTCTACTCGGGTTGATTCCATTCCATTCCATTCCATTCCATTCCATTCCATTCCATTCCATTCCATTCCATTCCATTGAATTCCATTCCATTCCATTCCATTCCATTGAATTCCATTCCATTCCATTCCATTCCATTCCATTCCATTCCATTGAATTCCATTCCATTCCATTGAATTCCATTCCATTCCATCCCATTGAATTCCGTTCCATTCCATTCCATTCCGTTCCGTTCCGTTCCGTTCCGTTCCGTTCCGTTGCGTTCCGTTCCGTTCTACTCGGGTTGATTCCATTATATTCCATTCCATTCCATTCCATTCCATTCCATTCCATTCCATTCCATTCCATAGAATTCCATTCCATTCCATTCCATTCCATTCCATTCCATTGAATTCCATTCCATTCCATTCCATAGAATTCCGTTCCATTCCATTCCATTCCATTCCATTCCATTCCATTCCATTCCATTCCATTGAATTCCATTCCATTCCATTCCATTCCATTCCATTGAATTCCATTCCGTTCCATTCCTTTCCATTGAATTCCGTTCCATTCCATTCCATTCCATTCCATTCCGTTCCGTTCCGTTCCGTTCCGTTCCGTTCCGTTGCGTTCCGCTCCGTTCTACTCGGGTTGATTCCATTCTATTCCATTCCATTCCATTCGATCCCATTCGATTCCATTCGATTCCATTCGTTTCCATTCGATTCCACTCCATTCCATTCCATAGATTTCCATTCCATTCCATTCCATTCCATTCCATGGAATTCCATTCCATTCCATTCCATTCCATTCCATTCCATAGAATTCCATTCCATTCCATTCCATTCCATTGAATTCCGTTCCATTCCATTCCATTCCGTTCCGTTCCGTTCCGTTCCGTTGCGTTCCGTTCCGTTCCGTTCCGTTCCGTTCCGTTCTACTCGGGTTGATTCCATTCTATTCCATTCCATTCCAATCCATTCCTTTCCATTCCATCGAATTCCATTCCATTCCATTCCATTCCATTCCATTCCATTCCATTCCATTCCATAGAATTCCATTCCATTCCATTCCATTCCATTCCATTCCATTCCATTCCATTCCATTCCATTCCATTGAATTCCATTCCATTCCATTCCATTCCATAGAATTCCATTCCATTCCATTCCATTCCATTGAATTCCATTCCATTCCATTCCATTCCATTCCATTCCATTCCATTCCATTCCATTCCATTCCATTCTACTGGTGTCCATTCCATTCCATTCCATTCCATTCCATTCCATTCCATTCCATTCCATTCCTTTCCATTCCATTGCATTCCATTGCATTCCATTCCATTCCATTCCATTCCATTCCATTCCATTCCATTCCATTCCACTCCACTCCACTCCACTCCACTCCATTCCACTCCACTCCACTCCGGTACATTCCATTCCATTCCATTCCTTTCCATTCCATTCCATTCCGTGCTTCTCGGGTACATTCCGTTCCGTTCCATTCCATTCCATTCCGTTCCAGTGCACTCTACTCCACTCCACTCCACTCCACTCCACTCCGGTACATTCCATTACATTCCATTCCAGTCCATTCCATTCCATTGAATTCCATTCCATTGCATTCCATTCCATACCATTCCATTGAATTCCATTCCATTCCATTCCATTCCATGGAATTCCGTTCCATTCCATTCCATTCCGTTCCGTTCCGTCCCGTTCCGTTCCGTTCCGTTCCGTTGCGTTCCGTTCCGTTCTACTCGGGTTGATTCCATTCTATTCCATTCCATTCCATTCGATTCCATTCGATTCCATTCGATTCCACTCCATTCCATTCCATAGAATTCCATTCCATTCCATTCCATTCCATTGAATTCCATTCCATTCCATTCCATTCCATGGAATTCCATTCCATTCCATTCCATTCCATTCCATGGAATTCCATTCCATTCCATTCCATTCCATTGAATTCCATTCCATTCCATTCCATTCCATTCCATTCCATTCCATTCCATTCCATTCCATTCTACTGGTGTCCATTCCATTCCATTCCATTCCATTCCTTTCCATTCCATTCCATTCCATTCCTTTCCATTCCATTGCATTCCATTGCATTCCATTCCATTCCATTCCATTCCATTCCATTCCACTCCACTCCACTCCACTCCACTCCATTCCACTCCACTCCACTCCGGTACATTCCATTCCATTCCATTCCATTCCATTCTATTCCATTCCATTCCGTTCCAGTGCACTCTACTCCACTCCACTCCACTCCACTCCACTCCAGTACACTCCATTCCATTCCATTCCATTCCATTCCATTCCATTTCCATTCCCATTCCATTTCCATTCCCGTTCCATTTCCATTCCCGTTTCTTTTCCATTCCCGTTCCATTTCCATTCCAGTTCCATTACCATTCCCGTTCCATTTCCATTCCCGATCCATTTCCATTCCCGTTCCATTTCCATTCCCGTTCCATTTCCATTCCCGTTCCGTTACCATTCCCGTTCCATTTCCGTTCCCGTTCCGTTTCCGTTCCCGTTCCATTTCCGTTCTCGTTCCGTTTCCGTTCCCGTTCCATTTCCATTCCCGTTCCATTTCCGTTCCCGTTCCGTTTCCATTCCCGTTCCATTTCCATTCCCTTTCCATTTCCATTTCATTCCATTCCGTTCTGCTCGGGTACATTCCATTCCATTCCATTGCATTCCATTCCGTTCTGCTCCTGTCCATTCCATTCCATTCCATTCCGTTCCATTCCGTTCTACTCGGGTAGATTCCATTCCATTCCATTCCATTCCATTCCATTCCATTCCATTCCATTCCATTCCATTCTACTGGTGTCCATTCCATTCCATTCCATTCCATTCCATTCCATTCCATTCCATTCCGTTCCGTTCTACTCGGTTACATTCCATTCAATTCCATTCCATTCCGTTCTACTCGGGTAGATTCCATTCCATTCCATTCCATTCCTTTCCATTCCATTGCATTCCATTGCATTGCATTGCACTCAATTCCATTCCATTCCATTCCATTCCATTCCATTCCATTCCATTCCATTCCATTCCATTCCGTTCCGTTCAACTCGGTTACATTCCATTCAATTACATTCCATTCCGTTCTACTCGGTTACATTCCATTCCATTCCATTCCATTCCATTCCATTCCAATCCATTCCATTCCATTCCATTCCGTTCTACTCGTGTACATTCCATTCCATTCCATTCCATTCCATTCCATTCCATTCCATTCCATTCCGTTCTACTTAGGTACATTCCATTCCATTCCATTCCATTCCATTCCATTCCATTCCATTCCATTCCATTCTACTCAGGTTGATTCCATTCTATTCCATTCCATTCCATTCCATTCCATTCCATTCCATTCCATTCCATTCGATTCCATTCCATTCCATTCCATTGAATTCCATTCCATTCCATTCCATTCCATGGAATTCCATTCCATTCCATTCCATTCCATTCCATTCCATTCCATTCCATTCCATTCCATGGAATTCCATTCCATTCCATTCCATTCCATGGAATTCCATTCCATTCCATTCCATTCCATTCCATTCCATTCCATTCCAATGAATTCCATTCCGTTCCATTCCATTCCATTGAATTCCATTCCATTCCATTCCATTCCATTCCATTCCATTCCATTCCATTGAATTCCATTCCATTCCATCCGATTCCATTCCATTCCATTCCATTCCGTTCTACTCGGGTTGATTCCATTCTATTCCATTCCATTCCATTCGATCCCATTTGATTCCATTCAATTCCATTCAATTCCATTCGATTCCATTCCATTCCACTCCATTCCATTCCATTGAATTCCATTCCATTCCATTGCATTCCATTCCATTCCATTCCATTCCATTCCATTCCATGGAATTCCATTCCATTCCATAGAATTCCATTCCATTCCATTCCATTCCATTGAATTCCGTTCCATTCCATTCCATTCCGTTCCGTTCCGTTCCGTTCCGTTCCGTTGCGTTCCGTTCCGTTCCGTTGTGTTCCGTTCCGTTCTACTCGGGTTGATTCCATTCTATTCCATTCCATTCCAATCCATTCCATTCCAATCCATTCCATTCCATTCCATTGAATTCCATTCCATTCCATTCCATTCCATTACATTGAATTCCATTCCATTCCATTCCATTCCATTCCATTCCATTCCATTCCATTGAATTCCATTCCATTCCATTCCATTCCATGGAATTCCGTTCCATTCCATTCCATTCCGTTCCTTTCCGTCCCGTTCCGTTCCGTTCCGTTCCGTTGCGTTCCGCTCCGTTCTACTCGGGTTGATTCCATTCTATTCCATTCCATTCCATTCGATTCCATTCGATTCCATTCGATTCCACTCCATTCCATTCCACAGAATTCCATTCCATTCCATTCCATTCCATTGAATTCCATTCCATTCCATTCCATTCCATTGAATTCCATTCCATTCCATTCCATTCCATTGAATTCCATTCCATTCCATTCCATTCCATTCCATTCCATTCCATTCCATTCCATTCCATTCCATTCTACTGTTGTCCATTCCATTCCATTCCATTCCATTCCATTCCATTCCATTCCTTTCCATTCCATTGCATTCCATTACATTCCATTTCATTGAATTCCATTCAATTCCATTCCATTCCATTCCATTCCATTGAATTCCATTCCATTCCATTCCATTCCATTCCATTCCATTCCATTCCATTCCATTCCATTCCATTCCATTCCACTCCATTCTACTCGGGTTGATTCCATTCTATTCCATTCCATTCCATTCGATCCCATTCGATTCCATTCGATTCCATTCGATTCCACTCCATTCCATTCCATTGAATTCCATTCCATTCCATTCCATTCCATTCCATTCCATTCCATTCCATTCCATTGAATTCCATTCCATTCCATTCCATTCCATTCCGTTCCAGTGCACTCTACTCCACTCCACTCCACTCCACTCCACTCCGGTACATTCCATTCCATTCCATTCCATTCCATGCCATTCCATTCCATTCCATTCCATTCGATTCCATTCCATTCCATTCCATTGAATTCCATTCCATTCCATTCCATTCCATTCCATTCCATTCCATTCCATTCCATTCCATTGAATTCCATTCCATTCCATTCCATTCCATTCCATTGAATTCCATTCCGTTCCATTCCATTCCATTGAATTCCATTCCATTCCATTCCATTCCATTCCATTCCATTCCATTCCATTCCATTGAATTCCATTCCATTCCATTCCATTCCATTCCATCCCATTCCATTCCATTCCATTCCATTCCGTTCTACTCGGGTTGATTCCATTCTATTCCATTCCATTCCATTCGATCCCATTTGATTCCATTCGATTCCATTCAATTCCATTCGATTCCATTCCATTCCACTCCATTCCATTCCATTGAATTCCATTCCATTCCATTCCATTCCATTCCATTCCATTCCATTCCATTGAATTCCATTCCATTCCTTTCCATTCCATTCCATTGAATTCCATTCCATTCCATTCCATTCAATTGAATTCCGTTACATTCCATTCCATTCCGTTCCGTTCCGTCCCGTTCCGTTCCGTTCCGTTCCGTTCCGTTGCGTGCCGTTCCGTTCTACTCGGGTTGATTCCATTCCATTCCATTCCATTCCATTCCATTCCATTCCATTCCATTGAATTCCATTCCATTCCATTCCATTCCATTCCATTCCATTCCATTCCGTTCTACTCGGGTTGATTCCATTCTATTCCATTCCATTCCATTCGATCCCATTCGATTCCATTCGATTCCATTCGATTCCACTCCATTCCATTCCATGGAATTCCATTCCATTCCATTCCATTCCATTCCATTCCATTCCATTCCATTCCATTCCATTCCATTCCATTGAATTCCATTCCATTCCATTCCATTCCATTCCATTCCATTGAATTCCATTCCATTCCATTCCATTCCATGGAATTCTGTTCCATTCCATTCCATTCCGTTCCGTTCCGTCCCGTTCCGTTCCGTTCCGTTCCGTTGCGTTCCGTTCCGTTCTACTCGGGTTGATTCCATTCTATTCCATTCCATTCCATTCGATTCCATTCGATTCCATTCGATTCCACTCCATTCCATTCCATAGAATTCCATTCCATTCCATTCCATTCCATTGAATTCCATTCCATTCCATTCCATTCCATTGAATTCCATTCCATTCCATTCCATTCCATTGAATTCCATTCCATTCCATTCCATTCCATTCCATTCCATTCCATTCCATTCTACTGGTGTCCATTCCATTCCATTCCATTCCATTCCATTCCATTCCATTCCATTCCATTCCGTTCCGTTCTACTCGGTTACATTCCATTCAATTCCATTCCATTCCGTTCTACTCGGGTAGATTCCATTCCATTCCATTCCATTCCGTTCTACTCGGGTTGATTCCATTCTATTCCATTCCATTCCATTCCATTCCATTCCATTCCATTCCATTCCATTCCATAGAATTCCATTCCATTCCATTCCATTCCATTCCATTCCATTGAATTCCATTCCATTCCATTCCATAGAATTCCGTTCCATTCCATTCCATTCCATTCCATTCCATTCCATTCCATTCCATTCCATTCAATTCCATTCCATTCCATTCCATTCCATTGAATTCCATTCCATTCCATTCCATTCCATTCCATTGAATTCCATTCCGTTCCATTCCATTCCATTGAATTCCGTTCCATTCCGTTCCATTCCATTCCATTCCGTTCCGTTCCATTCCGTTCCGTTCCGTTCCGTTGCGTTTCGCTCCGTTCTACTCGGGTTGATTCCATTCTATTCCATTCCATTCCATTCGATCCCATTCGATTCCATTCGATTCCATTCGTTTCCATTCGATTCCACTCCATTCCATTCCATAGAATTCCATTCCATTCCATTCCATTCCATTCCATGGAATTCCATTCCATTCCATTCCATTCCATTCCATTCCATAGAATTCCATTCCATTCCATTCCATTCCATTGAATTCCGTTCCATTCCATTCCATTCCGTTCCGTTCCATTCCGTTCCGTTCCGTTCCGTTGCGTTCCGTTCCGTTCTACTCGGGTTGATTCCATTCTATTCCATTCCATTCCAATCCATTCCTTTCTATTCCATCGAATTCCATTCCATTCCATTCCATTCCATTCCATTCCATTCCATAGAATTCCATTCCATTCCATTCCATTCCATTGAATTCCATTCCATTCCATTGAATTCCATTCCATTCCATTCCATTCCATAGAATTCCATTCCATTCCATTCCATTCCATTGAATTCCATTCCATTCCATTCTATTCCATTCCATTCCATTCCATTCCATTCCATTCCATTCTACTGGTGTCCATTCCATTCCATTCCATTCCATTCCATTCCATTCCATTCCATTCCATTCCTTTCCATTCCATTGCATTCCATTGCATTCCATTCCATTCCATTCCATTCCATTCCATTCCATTCCACTCCACTCCACTCCACTCCACTCCATTCCACTCCACTCCACTCCGGTACATTCCATTCCATTCCATTCCATTCCATTCCATTCCATTCCATTCCGTGCTTCTCGGGTACATTCCGTTCCGTTCCATTCCATTCCATTCCGTTCCAGTGCACTCTACTCCACTCCACTCCACTCCACTCCACTCCGGTACATTCCATTCCATTCCATTCCATTCCATTCCATTCCATTTCCATTCCCATTCCATTTCCATTCCCGTTCCATTTCCATTCCTGTTTCTTTTCCATTCCCGTTCCATTTCCATTCCAGTTCCATTACCATTCCAGTTCCATTTCCATTCCCGATCCATTTCCATTCCCGTTCCTTTTCCATTCCCGTTCCATTTCCATTCCCGTTCCGTTACCATTCCCGTTCCATTTCCGTTCCCGTTCCGTTTCCGTTCCCGTTCCATTTCCGTTCTCGTTCCGTTTCCGTTCCCGTTCCATTTCCATTCCCGTTCCATTTCCGTTCCCGTTCCACTTCCATTCCCGTTCCATTTCCATTCCCTTTCCATTTCCATTTCATTCCATTCCGTTCTGCTCGGGTACATTCCATTCCATTCCATTGCATTCCATTCCGTTCTGCTCCTGTCCATTCCATTCCATTCCATTCCGTTCCATTCCGTTCTACTCGGGTAGATTCCATTCCATTCCATTCCATTCCATTCCATTCCATTCCATTCCATGGAATTCCATTCCATTCCATTCCATTCCATTCCATTCCATTCCATTCCATTCCATTCCATGGAATTCCATTCCATTCCATTCCATTCCATTCCATTCCATTCCATAGAATTCCATTCCATTCCATTCCATTCCATTGAATTCCGTTCCATTCCATTCCATTCCGTTCCGTTCCGTTCCGTTCCGTTCCGTTGCGTTCCGTTCCGTTCCGTTGTGTTCCGTTCCGTTCTACTCGGGTTGATTCCATTCTATTCCATTCCATTCCAATCCATTCCATTCCATTCCATTGAATTCCATTCCATTCCATTCCATTCCATTCCATTCCATTCCATTCCATTCCATTGAATTCCATTCCATTCCATTCCATTCCATTCCATTCCATTGAATTCCATTCCATTCCATTCCATTCCATGGAATTCCGTTCCATTCCATTCCATTCCGTTCCGTTCCATCCCGTTCCGTTCCGTTCCGTTCCGTTGCGTTCCGTTCCGTTCTACTCGGGTTGATTCCATTCTATTCCATTCCATTCCATTCGATTCCATTCGATTCCATTCGATTCCACTCCATTCCATTCCATAGAATTCCATTCCATTCCATTCCATTCCATTGAATTCCATTCCATTCCATTCCATTCCATGGAATTCCATTCCATTCCATTCCATTCCATTCCATTCCATTCCATTGAATTCCATTCCATTCCATTCCATTCCATTCCATTCCATTCTACTGGTGTCCATTCCATTCCATTCCATTCCATTCCTTTCCATTCCATTCCATTCCATTCCTTTCCATTCCATTGCATTCCATTGCATTCCATTCCATTCCATTCCATTCCATTCCACTCCACTCCACTCCACTCCACTCCATTCCACTCCACTCCACTCCGGTACATTCCATTCCATTCCATTCCATTCCATTCCATTCCATTCCGTTCCAGTGCACTCGACTCCACTCCACTCCACTCCACTCCACTCCGGTACATTCCATTCCATTCCATTCCATTCCATTCCATTCCATTTCCATTCCCATTCCATTTCCATTCCCGTTCCATTTCCATTCCCGTTTCTTTTCCATTCCCGTTCCATTTCCATTCCAGTTCCATTACCATTCCCGTTCCATTTCCATTCCCGATCCATTTCCATTCCCGTTCCATTTCCATTCCCGTTCCATTTCCTTTCCCGTTCCGTTACCATTCCCGTTCCATTTCCGTTCCCGTTCCGTTTCCGTTCCCGTTCCATTTCCGTTCTCGTTCCGTTTCCGTTCCCGTTCCATTTCCATTCCCGTTCCATTTCCGTTCCCGTTCCATTTCCATTCCCGTTCCATTTCCATTCCCTTTCCATTTCCATTTCATTCCATTCCGTTCTGCTCGGGTATATTCCATTCCATTCCATTGCATTCCATTCCGTTCTGCTCCTGTCCATTCCATTCCATTCCATTCCGTTCCATTCCGTTCTACTCGGGTAGATTCCATTCCATTCCATTCCATTCCATTCCATTCCATTACATTCCATTCCATTCCATTCCATTCTACTGGTGTCCATTCCATTCCATTCCATTCCATTCCATTCCATTCCATTCCATTCCATTCCGTTCCGTTCTACTCGGTTACATTCCATTCAATTCCATTCCATTCCGTTCTACTCGGGTAGATTCCATTCCATTCCATTCCATTCCTTTCCATTCCATTGCATTCCATTGCATTGCATTGCACTCAATTCCATTCCATTCCATTCCATTCCATTCCATTCCATTCCATTCCGTTCCGTTCAACTCGGTTACATTCCATTCAATTACATTCCATTCCGTTCTGCTCGGTTACATTCCATTCCATTCCATTCCATTCCATTCCAATCCATTCCATTCCATTCCATTCCGTTCTACTCGTGTACATTCCATTCCATTCCATTCCATTCCATTCCATTCCATTCCATTCCATTCCGTTCTACTTTGGTACATTCCATTCCATTCCATTCCATTCCATTCCATTCCATTCCATTCCATTCCATTCCATTCCATTCCATTCCATTCCATTCCATTCCGTTCTACTCAGGTTGATTCCATTCTATTCCATTCCATTCCATTCCATTCCATTCCATTCCATTCCATTCGATTCCATTCCATTCCATTCCATTGAATTCCATTCCATTCCATTCCATTCCATGGAATTCCATTCCATTCCATTCCATTCCATTCCATTCCATGGAATTCCATTCCATTCCATTCCATTCCATGGAATTCCATTCCATTCCATTCCATTCCATGGAATTCCATTCCATTCCATTCCATTCCATGGAATTCCATTCCATTCCATTCCATTCCATTCCATTCCGTTCCATTCCATTGAATTCCATTCCGTTCCATTCCATTCCATTGAATTCCATTCCATTCCATTCCATTCCATTCCATTCCATTCCATTCCATTCCATTCCATTCCATTCTACTGGTGTCCATTCCATTCCATTCCATTCCATTCCATTCCATTCCATTCCATTGCATTCCATTCCATTCCATTCCATTCCGTTCCGTTCTACTCGGTTACATTCCATTCAATTCCATTCGATTCCATTCCATTCCACTCCATTCCATTCCATTGAATTCCATTCCATTCCATTCCATTCCATTCCATTCCATTCCATGGAATTCCATTCCATTCCATTCCATTCCATTCCATTCCATAGAATTCCATTCCATTCCATTCCATTCCACTGAATTCCGTTCCATTCCATTCCATTCCGTTCCGTTCCGTTCCGTTCCGTTCCGTTCCGTTGCGTTCCGTTCCGTTCCGTTGTGCTCCGTTCCGTTCTACTCGGGTTGATTCCATTCTATTCCATTCCATTCCAATCCATTCCATTCCATTCCATTGAATTCCATTCCATTCCATTCCATTCCATTCCATTCCATTCCATTCCATTCCATTGAATTCCATTCCATTCCATTCCATTCCATTCCATTCCATTGAATTCCATTCCATTCCATTCCATTCCATGGAATTCCGTTCCATTCCATTCCATTCCGTTCCGTTCCGTCCCGTTCTGTTCCGTTCCGTTCCTTTGCGTTCCGTTCCGTTCTACTCGGGTTGATTCCAGTCTATTCCATTCCATTCCATTCGATTCCATTCGATTCCATTCGATTCCACTCCATTCAATTCCATAGAATTCCATTCCATTCCATTCCATTCCATTGAATTCCATTCCATTCCATTCCATTCCATTGAATTCCATTCCATTCCATTCCATTCCATTGAATTCCATTCCATTCCATTCCATTCCATTCCATTCCATTCCATTCCATTCCATTCTACTGGTGTCCATTCCATTCCATTCCATTCCATTCCATTCCATTCCATTCCATTCCTTTCCATTCCATTGCATTCCATTGCATTCCATTCCATTCCATTCCATTCCATTCCACTCCACTCCACTCCACTCCACTCCATTCCACTCCACTCCACTCCGGTACATTCCATTCCATTCCATTCCATTCCATTCCATTCCATTCCATTCCGTTCCAGTGCACTCTACTCCACTCCACTCCACTCCACTCCACTCCGGTACATTCCATTCCATTCCATTCCATTCCATTCCATTTCCATTCCCATTCCATTTCCATTCCCGTTCCATTTCCATTCCCGTTTCTTTTCCATTCCCGTTCCATTTCCATTCCAGTTCCATTACCATTCCCGTTCCATTTCCATTCCCGATCCATTTCCATTCCCGTTCCATTTCCATTCCCGTTCCATTTCCATTCCCGTTCCGTTACCATTCCCGTTCCATTTCCGTTCCCGTTCCGTTTCCGTTCCCGTTCCATTTCCGTTCTCGTTCCGTTTCCGTTCCCGTTCCATTTCCATTCCCGTTCCTTTTCCATTCCCGTTCCATTTCCATTCCCGTTCCGTTACCATTCCCGTTCCATTTCCGTTCCCGTTCCGTTTCCGTTCCCGTTCCATTTCCGTTCTCGTTCCGTTTCCGTTCCCGTTCCATTTCCATTCCCGTTCCATTTCCGTTCCCGTTCCACTTCCATTCCCGTTCCATTTCCATTCCCTTTCCATTTCCATTTCATTCCATTCCGTTCTGCTCGGGTACATTCCATTCCATTCCATTGCATTCCATTCCGTTCTGCTCCTGTCCATTCCATTCCATTCCATTCCGTTCCATTCCGTTCTACTCGGGTAGATTCCATTCCATTCCATTCCATTCCATTCCATTCCATTCCATTCCATGGAATTCCATTCCATTCCATTCCATTCCATTCCATTCCATTCCATAGAATTCCATTCCATTCCATTCCATTCCATTGAATTCCGTTCCATTCCATTCCATTCCGTTCCGTTCCGTTCCGTTCCGTTCCGTTGCGTTCCGTTCCGTTCCGTTGTGTTCCGTTCCGTTCTACTCGGGTTGATTCCATTCTATTCCATTCCATTCCAATCCATTCCATTCCATTCCATTGAATTCCATTCCATTCCATTCCATTCCATTCCATTCCATTCCATTCCATTCCATTGAATTCCATTCCATTCCATTCCATTCCATTCCATTCCATTGAATTCCATTCCATTCCATTCCATTCCATGGAATTCCGTTCCATTCCATTCCATTCCGTTCCGTTCCGTCCCGTTCCGTTCCGTTCCGTTCCGTTGCGTTCCGTTCCGTTCTACTCGGGTTTATTCCATTCTATTCCATTCCATTCCATTCGATTCCGTTCGATTCCATTCGATTCCACTCCATTCCATTCCATAGAATTCCATTCCATTCCATTCCATTCCATTGAATTCCATTCCATTCCATTCCATTCCATGGAATTCCATTCCATTCCATTCCATTCCATTCCATTCCATTCCATTGAATTCCATTCCATTCCATTCCATTCCATTCCATTCCATTCTACTGGTGTCCATTCCATTCCATTCCATTCCATTCCTTTCCATTCCATTCCATTCCATTCCTTTCCATTCCATTGCATTCCATTGCATTCCATTCCATTCCATTCCATTCCATTCCACTCCACTCCACTCCACTCCACTCCATTCCACTCCACTCCACTCCGGTACATTCCATTCCATTCCATTCCATTCCATTCCATTCCATTCCGTTCCAGTGCACTCGACTCCACTCCACTCCACTCCACTCCACTCCGGTACATTCCATTCCATTCCATTCCTTTCCATTCCATTCCATTTCCATTCCCATTCCATTTCCATTCCCGTTCCATTTCCATTCCCGTTTCTTTTCCATTCCCGTTCCATTTCCATTCCAGTTCCATTACCATTCCCGTTCCATTTCCATTCCCGATCCATTTCCATTCCCGTTCCATTTCCATTCCCGTTCCATTTCCTTTCCCGTTCCGTTACCATTCCCGTTCCATTTCCGTTCCCGTTCCGTTTCCGTTCCCGTTCCATTTCCGTTCTCGTTCCGTTTCCGTTCCCGTTCCATTTCCATTCCCGTTCCATTTCCGTTCCCGTTCCATTTCCATTCCCGTTCCATTTCCATTCCCTTTCCATTTCCATTTCATTCCATTCCGTTCTGCTCGGGTATATTCCATTCCATTCCATTGCATTCCATTCCGTTCTGCTCCTGTCCATTCCATTCCATTCCATTCCGTTCCATTCCGTTCTACTCGGGTAGATTCCATTCCATTCCATTCCATTCCATTCCATTCCATTCCATTCCATTCCATTCCATTCTACTGGTGTCCATTCCATTCCATTCCATTCCATTCCATTCCATTCCATTCCATTCCATTCCATTCCATTCCGTTCCGTTCTACTCGGTTACATTCCATTCAATTCCATTCCATTCCGTTCTACTCGGGTAGATTCCATTCCATTCCATTCCATTCCTTTCCATTCCATTGCATTCCATTGCATTGCATTGCACTCAATTCCATTCCATTCCATTCCATTCCATTCCATTCCATTCCATTCCGTTCCGTTCAACTCGGTTACATTCCATTCAATTACATTCCATTCCGTTCTGCTCGGTTACATTCCATTCCATTCCATTCCATTCCATTCCAATCCATTCCATTCCATTCCATTCCGTTCTACTCGTGTACATTCCATTCCATTCCATTCCATTCCATTCCATTCCATTCCATTCCATTCCATTCCATTCCGTTCTACTTTGTTACATTCCATTCCATTCCATTCCATTCCATTCCATTCCATTCCATTCCATTCCATTCCATTCCATTCCATTCCATTCCATTCCATTCCATTCCGTTCTACTCAGGTTGATTCCATTCTATTCCATTCCATTCCATTCCATTCCATTCCATTCCATTCCATTCCATTCCATTCGATTCCATTCCATTCCATTCCATTGAATTCCATTCCATTCCTTTCCATTCCATGGAATTCCATTCCATTCCATTCCATTCCATTCCATTCCATGGAATTCCATTCCATTCCATTCCATTCCATGGAATTCCATTCCATTCCATTCCATTCCATGGAATTCCATTCCATTCCATTCCATTCCATTCCATTCCATTCCATTCCGTTCCATTGCATTGAATTCCATTCCGTTCCATTCCATTCCATTGAATTCCATTCCATTCCATTCCATTCCATTCCATTCCATTCCATTCCATTCCATTCCATTCTACTGGTGTCCATTCCATTCCATTCCATTCCATTCCATTCCATTCCATTCCATTCCATTGCATTCCATTCCATTCCATTCCATTCCATTCCGTTCGGTTCTACTCGGTTACATTCCATTCAATTCCATTCGATTCCATTCCATTCCACTCCATTCCATTCCATTGAATTCCATTCCATTCCATTCCATTCCATTCCATTCCATTCCATGGAATTCCATTCCATTCCATTCCATTCCATTCCATTCCATAGAATTCCATTCCATTCCATTCCATTCCACTGAATTCCGTTCCATTCCATTCCATTCCGTTCCGTTCCGTTCCGTTCCGTTCCGTTCCGTTGCGTTCCGTTCCGTTCCGTTGTGCTCCGTTCCGTTCTACTCGGGTTGATTCCATTCTATTCCATTCCATTCCAATCCATTCCATTCCATTCCATTGAATTCCATTCCATTCCATTCCATTCCATTCCATTCCATTCCATTCCATTCCATTGAATTCCATTCCATTCCATTCCATTCCATTCCATTCCATTGAATTCCATTCCATTCCATTCCATTCCATGGAATTCCGTTCCATTCCATTCCATTCCGTTCCGTTCCGTCCCGTTCTGTTCCGTTCGGTTCCTTTGCGTTCCGTTCCGTTCTACTCGGGTTGATTCCAGTCTATTCCATTCCATTCCATTCGATTCCATTCGATTCCATTCGATTCCACTCCATTCAATTCCATAGAATTCCATTCCATTCCATTCCATTCCATTGAATTCCATTCCATTCCATTCCATTCCATTGAATTCCATTCCATTCCATTCCATTCCATAGAATTCCATTCCATTCCATTCCATTCCATTCCATTCCATTCCATTCCATTCCATTCTACTGGTGTCCATTCCATTCCATTCCATTCCATTCCATTCCATTCCATTCCATTCCATTCCTTTCCATTCCATTGCATTCCATTGCATTCCATTCCATTCCATTCCATTCCATTCCACTCCACTCCACTCCACTCCACTCCATTCCACTCCACTCCACTCCGGTACATTCCATTCCATTCCATTCCATTCCATTCCATTCCATTCCGTTCCAGTGCACTCTACTCCACTCCACTCCACTCCACTCCACTCCGGTACATTCCATTCCATTCCATTCCATTCCATTCCATTTCCATTCCCATTCCATTTCCATTCCCGTTCCATTTCCATTCCCGTTTCTTTTCCATTCCCGTTCCATTTCCATTCCAGTTCCATTACCATTCCCGTTCCATTTCCATTCCCGATCCATTTCCATTCCCGTTCCATTTCCATTCCCGTTCCATTTCCATTCCCGTTCCGTTACCATTCCCGTTCCATTTCCGTTCCCGTTCCGTTTCCGTTCCCGTTCCATTTCCGTTCTCGTTCCGTTTCCGTTCCCGTTCCATTTCCATTCCCGTTCCATTTCCGTTCCCGTTCCATTTCCATTCCCGTTTCATTTCCATTCCCTTTCCATTTCCATTTCATTCCATTCCGTTCTGCTCGGGTGCATTCCATTCCATTCCATTCCATTCCATTCCGTTCCATTGCGTTCTACTCGGGTAGATTCCATTCCATTCCATTCCATTCCATTCCATTCCATTCCATTCCATTCCATTCCATTCTACTGGTGTCCATTCCATTCCATTCCATTCCATTCCATTCCATTCCATTCCATTCCATTCCATTCCGTTCCGTTCTACTCGGTTACATTCCATTCAATTCCATTCCATTCCGTTCTACTCGGGTAGATTCCATTCCATTCCATTCCATTCCGTTCTACTCGGGTTGATTCCATTCTATTCCATTCCATTCCATTCCATTCCATTCCATTCCATTCCATTCCATTCCATAGAATTCCATTCCATTCCATTCCATTCCATTCCATTCCATTCCATTGAATTCCATTCCATTCCATTCCATAGAATTCCGTTCCATTCCATTCCATTCCATTCCATTCCATTCCATTCCATTCCATTCCATTCCATTCAATTCCATTCCATTCCATTCCATTCCATTGAATTCCATTCCATTCCATTCCATTCCATTCCATTGAATTCCATTCCGTTCCATTCCATTCCATTGAATTCCGTTCCATTCCGTTCCATTCCATTCCATTCCGTTCCGTTCCGTTCCGTTCCGTTCCGTTGCGTTTCGCTCCGTTCTACTCGGGTTGATTCCATTCTATTCCATTCCATTCCATTCGATCCCATTCGATTCCATTCGATTCCATTCGTTTCCATTCGATTCCACTCCATTCCATTCCATAGAATTCCATTCCATTCCATTCCATTCCATTCCATGGAATTCCATTCCATTCCATTCCATTCCATTCCATTCCATAGAATTCCATTCCATTCCATTCCATTCCATTGAATTCCGTTCCATTCCATTCCATTCCGTTCCGTTCCGTTCCGTTCCGTTGCGTTCCGTTCCGTTCCGTTGCGTTCCGTTCCGTTCTACTCGGGTTGATTCCATTCTATTCCATTCCATTCCAATCCATTCCTTTCCATTCCATCGAATTCCATTCCATTCCATTCCATTCCATTCCATTCCATTCCATTGAATTCCATTCCATTCCATTGAATTCCATTCCATTCCATTCCATTCCATAGAATTCCATTCCATTCCATTCCATTCCATTGAATTCCATTCCATTCCATTCTATTCCATTCCATTCCATTCCATTCCATTCCATTCCATTCCATTCCATTCCATTCCATTCTACTGGTGTCCATTCCATTCCATTCCATTCCATTCCATTCCATTCCATTCCATTCCATTCCTTTCCATTCCATTGCATTCCATTGCATTCCATTCCATTCCATTCCATTCCATTCCATTCCATTCCATTCCACTCCACTCCACTCCACTCCACTCCATTCCACTCCACTCCACTCCGGTACATTCCATTCCATTCCATTCCATTCCATTCCATTCCATTCCATTCCATTCCATTCCATTCCGTGCTTCTCGGGTACATTCCGTTCCGTTCCATTCCATTCCATTCCGTTCCAGTGCACTCTACTCCACTCCACTCCACTCCACTCCACTCCGGTACATTCCATTCCATTCCATTCCATTCCATTCCATTCCATTTCCATTCCCATTCCATTTCCATTCCCGTTCCATTTCCATTCCTGTTTCTTTTCCATTCCCGTTCCATTTCCATTCCAGTTCCATTACCATTCCAGTTCCATTTCCATTCCCGATCCATTTCCATTCCCGTTCCTTTTCCATTCCCGTTCCATTTCCATTCCCGTTCCGTTACCATTCCCGTTCCATTTCCGTTCCCGTTCCGTTTCCTTTCCCGTTCCATTTCCGTTCTCGTTCCGTTTCCGTTCCCGTTCCATTTCCATTCCCGTTCCATTTCCGTTCCCGTTCCACTTCCATTCCCGTTCCATTTCCATTCCCTTTCCATTTCCATTTCATTCCATTCCGTTCTGCTCGGGTACATTCCATTCCATTCCATTGCATTCCATTCCGTTCTGCTCCTGTCCATTCCATTCCATTCCATTCCGTTCCATTCCGTTCTACTCGGGTAGATTCCATTCCATTCCATTCCATTCCATTCCATTCCATTCCATTCCATGGAATTCCATTCCATTCCATTCCATTCCATTCCATAGAATTCCATTCCATTCCATTCCATTCCATTGAATTCCGTTCCATTCCATTCCATTCCGTTCTTTTCCGTTCCGTTCCGTTCCGTTGCGTTCCGTTCCGTTCCGTTGTGTTCCGTTCCGTTCTACTCGGGTTGATTCCATTCTATTCCATTCCATTCCAATCCATTCCATTCCATTCCATTGAATTCCATTCCATTCCATTCCATTCCATTCCATTCCATTCCATTCCATTCCATTCCATTCCATTGAATTCCATTCCATTCCATTCCATTCCATTCCATTCCATTGAATTCCATTCCATTCCATTCCATTCCATGGAATTCCGTTCCATTCCATTCCATTCCGTTCCGTTCCGTCCCGTTCCGTTCTGTTCCGTTCCGTTGCGTTCCGTTCCGTTCTACTCGGGTTGATTCCATTCTATTCCATTCCATTCCATTCGATTCCATTCGATTCCATTCGATTCCACTCCATTCCATTCCATAGAATTCCATTCCATTCCATTCCATTCCATTGAATTCCATTCCATTCCATTGAATTCCATTCCATTCCATTCCATTCCATTGCATTCCATTCCATTCCATTGAATTCCATTCCATTCCATTCCATTCCATTCCATTCCATTCTACTGGTGTCCATTCCATTCCATTCCATTCCATTCCTTTCCATTCCATTCCATTCCATTCCTTTCCATTCCATTGCATTCCATTGCATTCCATTCCATTCCATTCCATTCCATTCCACTCCACTCCACTCCACTCCATTCCACTCCACTCCACTCCGGTACATTCCATTCCATTCCATTCCATTCCATTCCATTCCATTCCATTCCGTTCCAGTGCACTCTACTCCACTCCACTCCACTCCACTCCGGTACATTCCATTCCATTCCATTCCATTCCATTCCATTCCATTTCCATTCCCATTCCATTTCCATTCCCGTTCCATTTCCATTCCCGTTTCTTTTCCATTCCCGTTCCATTTCCATTCCAGTTCCATTACCATTCCCGTTCCATTTCCATTCCCGATCCATTTCCATTCCCGTTCCATTTCCATTCCCGTTCCATTTCCATTCCCGTTCCGTTACCATTCCCGTTCCATTTCCGTTCCCGTTCCGTTTCCGTTCCCGTTCCATTTCCGTTCTCGTTCCGTTTCCGTTCCCGTTCCATTTCCATTCCCGTTCCATTTCCGTTCCCGTTCCATTTCCATTCCTGTTCCATTTCCATTCCCTTTCCATTTCCATTTCATTCCATTCCGTTCTGCTCGGGTATATTCCATTCCATTCCATTGCATTCCATTCCGTTCTGCTCCTGTCCATTCCATTCCATTCCATTCCGTTCCATTCCGTTCTACTCGGGTAGATTCCATTCCATTCCATTCCATTCCATTCCATTCCATTCCATTCCATTCCATTCCATTCTACTGGTGTCCATTCCATTCCATTCCATTCCATTCCATTCCATTCCATTCCATTCCATTCCATTCCATTCCGTTCCGTTCTACTCGGTTACATTCCATTCAATTCCATTCCATTCCGTTCTACTCGGGTAGATTCCATTCCATTCCATTCCATTCCTTTCCATTCCATTGCATTCCATTGCATTGCATTGCACTCAATTCCATTTCATTCCATTCCATTCCATTCCATTCCATTCCATTCCGTTCCGTTCAACTCGGTTACATTCCATTCAATTACATTCCATTCCGTTCTGCTCGGTTACATTCCATTCCATTCCATTCCATTCCATTCCAATCCATTCCATTCCATTCCATTCCGTTCTACTCGTGTACATTCCATTCCATTCCATTCCATTCCATTCCATTCCATTCCATTCCATTCCATTCCGTTCTACTTTGGTACATTCCATTCCATTCCATTCCATTCCATTCCATTCCATTCCATTCCATTCCATTCCATTCCATTCCATTGAATTCCATTCCATTCCATTGAATTCCATTCCATTCCATTCCATTCCATTCCATTCCATTCCATTCCATTCCGTTCTACTCGGGTTGATTCCATTCTATTCCATTCCATTCCATTCGATTCCATTCGACTCCATTCCATTCCATTCCATTCCATTCCATTCCATTCCATTCCATTCCATTGCATTCCATTCCACTCCATTCCATTCCATTCCATTCCATTACATTCCATTCCGTTCCGTTCCGTTCCGTTCCGTTCCATTGCGTTCCGTTCCGTTCTACTCGGGTTGATTCCATTCTATTCCATTCCATTCCATTTGACTCCATTCGATTCCATTCCATTCCATTGCATTGAATTCCATTCCATTCCATTCCATTCCATTCCATTCCATTCCACTCCATTGAATTCCATTCCATTCCATTCCATTCCATTCCATTCCATTCCATTCCACTCCATTCCATTCCACTCCACTGCACTCCACTCCACTCCACTCCACTCCATTCCACTCCCTTCCATTCCATTAAATTGAATTCCATTCCATTCCATTCCATTCCATTCCATTCCATTCCATTCCAATACACTCCATTCCATTCCATTCCATTCCATTCCATTCCACTCCATTCCATTCCACTCCACTGCACTCCACTCCACTCCACTCCACTCCATTCCACTCCCTTCCATTCCATTAAATTGAATTCCATTCCATTCCATTCCATTCCATTCCATTCCATTCCATTCCATTCCACTCCATTCCATTCCACTCCACTCCACTCCACTCCACTCCACTCCATTCCATTCCCTTCCATTAGATTCAATTGAATTGCATTGAATTCCATTCCATTCCATTCCATAACATTTCATTCCATTCCATTCCATTCCATTCCATTCCATTCCATTCCATTCTACTGGTGTCCATTCCATTCCATTCCATTCCATTCCATTCCATTCCATTCCATTGCATTCCATTCCATTCCATTCCATTCCGTTCCGTTCTACTCGGTTACATTCCATTCAATTCCATTCGATTCCATTCCATTCCACTCCATTCCATTCCATTGAATTCCATTCCATTCCATTCCATTCCATTCCATTCCATTCCATGGAATTCCATTCCATTCCATTCCATTCCATTCCATTCCATAGAATTCCATTCCATTCCATTCCATTCCACTGAATTCCGTTCCATTCCATTCCATTCCGTTCCGTTCCGTTCCGTTCCGTTCCGTTCCGTTGCGTTCCGTTCCGTTCCGTTGTGCTCCGTTCCGTTCTACTCGGGTTGATTCCATTCTATTCCATTCCATTCCAATCCATTCCATTCCATTCCATTGAATTCCATTCCATTCCATTCCATTCCATTCCATTCCATTCCATTCCATTCCATTGAATTCCATTCCATTCCATTCCATTCCATTCCATTCCATTGAATTCCATTCCATTCCATTCCATTCCATGGAATTCCGTTCCATTCCATTCCATTCCGTTCCGTTCCGTCCCGTTCTGTTCCGTTCCGTTCCTTTGCGTTCCGTTCCGTTCTACTCGGGTTGATTCCAGTCTATTCCATTCCATTCCATTCGATTCCATTCGATTCCATTCGATTCCACTCCATTCAATTCCATAGAATTCCATTCCATTCCATTCCATTCCATTGAATTCCATTCCATTCCATTCCATTCCATTGAATTCCATTCCATTCCATTCCATTCCATTGAATTCCATTCCATTCCATTCCATTCCATTCCATTCCATTCCATTCCATTCCATTCTACTGGTGTCCATTCCATTCCATTCCATTCCATTCCATTCCATTCCATTCCATTCCTTTCCATTCCATTGCATTCCATTGCATTCCATTCCATTCCATTCCATTCCATTCCACTCCACTCCACTCCACTCCACTCCATTCCACTCCACTCCACTCCGGTACATTCCATTCCATTCCATTCCATTCCATTCCATTCCATTCCATTCCGTTCCAGTGCACTCTACTCCACTCCACTCCACTCCACTCCACTCCGGTACATTCCATTCCATTCCATTCCATTCCATTCCATTTCCATTCCCATTCCATTTCCATTCCCGTTCCATTTCCATTCCCGTTTCTTTTCCATTCCCGTTCCATTTCCATTCCAGTTCCATTACCATTCCCGTTCCATTTCCATTCCCGATCCATTTCCATTCCCGTTCCATTTCCATTCCCGTTCCATTTCCATTCCCGTTCCGTTACCATTCCCGTTCCATTTCCGTTCCCGTTCCGTTTCCGTTCCCGTTCCATTTCCGTTCTCGTTCCGTTTCCGTTCCCGTTCCATTTCCATTCCCGTTCCTTTTCCATTCCCGTTCCATTTCCATTCCCGTTCCGTTACCATTCCCGTTCCATTTCCGTTCCCGTTCCGTTTCCGTTCCCGTTCCATTTCCGTTCTCGTTCCGTTTCCGTTCCCGTTCCATTTCCATTCCCGTTCCATTTCCGTTCCCGTTCCACTTCCATTCCCGTTCCATTTCCATTCCCTTTCCATTTCCATTTCATTCCATTCCGTTCTGCTCGGGTACATTCCATTCCATTCCATTGCATTCCATTCCGTTCTGCTCCTGTCCATTCCATTCCATTCCATTCCGTTCCATTCCGTTCTACTCGGGTAGATTCCATTCCATTCCATTCCATTCCATTCCATTCCATTCCATTCCATGGAATTCCATTCCATTCCATTCCATTCCATTCCATTCCATTCCATAGAATTCCATTCCATTCCATTCCATTCCATTGAATTCCGTTCCATTCCATTCCATTCCGTTCCGTTCCGTTCCGTTCCGTTCCGTTGCGTTCCGTTCCGTTCCGTTGTGTTCCGTTCCGTTCTACTCGGGTTGATTCCATTCTATTCCATTCCATTCCAATCCATTCCATTCCATTCCATTGAATTCCATTCCATTCCATTCCATTCCATTCCATTCCATTCCATTCCATTCCATTGAATTCCATTCCATTCCATTCCATTCCATTCCATTCCATTGAATTCCATTCCATTCCATTCCATTCCATGGAATTCCGTTCCATTCCATTCCATTCCGTTCCGTTCCGTCCCGTTCCGTTCCGTTCCGTTCCGTTGCGTTCCGTTCCGTTCTACTCGGGTTTATTCCATTCTATTCCATTCCATTCCATTCGATTCCGTTCGATTCCATTCGATTCCACTCCATTCCATTCCATAGAATTCCATTCCATTCCATTCCATTCCATTGAATTCCATTCCATTCCATTCCATTCCATGGAATTCCATTCCATTCCATTCCATTCCATTCCATTCCATTCCATTGAATTCCATTCCATTCCATTCCATTCCATTCCATTCCATTCTACTGGTGTCCATTCCATTCCATTCCATTCCATTCCTTTCCATTCCATTCCATTCCATTCCTTTCCATTCCATTGCATTCCATTGCATTCCATTCCATTCCATTCCATTCCATTCCACTCCACTCCACTCCACTCCACTCCATTCCACTCCACTCCACTCCGGTACATTCCATTCCATTCCATTCCATTCCATTCCATTCCATTCCGTTCCAGTGCACTCGACTCCACTCCACTCCACTCCACTCCACTCCGGTACATTCCATTCCATTCCATTCCTTTCCATTCCATTCCATTTCCATTCCCATTCCATTTCCATTCCCGTTCCATTTCCATTCCCGTTTCTTTTCCATTCCCGTTCCATTTCCATTCCAGTTCCATTACCATTCCCGTTCCATTTCCATTCCCGATCCATTTCCATTCCCGTTCCATTTCCATTCCCGTTCCATTTCCTTTCCCGTTCCGTTACCATTCCCGTTCCATTTCCGTTCCCGTTCCGTTTCCGTTCCCGTTCCATTTCCGTTCTCGTTCCGTTTCCGTTCCCGTTCCATTTCCATTCCCGTTCCATTTCCGTTCCCGTTCCATTTCCATTCCCGTTCCATTTCCATTCCCTTTCCATTTCCATTTCATTCCATTCCGTTCTGCTCGGGTATATTCCATTCCATTCCATTGCATTCCATTCCGTTCTGCTCCTGTCCATTCCATTCCATTCCATTCCGTTCCATTCCGTTCTACTCGGGTAGATTCCATTCCATTCCATTCCATTCCATTCCATTCCATTCCATTCCATTCCATTCCATTCTACTGGTGTCCATTCCATTCCATTCCATTCCATTCCATTCCATTCCATTCCATTCCATTCCATTCCATTCCGTTCCGTTCTACTCGGTTACATTCCATTCAATTCCATTCCATTCCGTTCTACTCGGGTAGATTCCATTCCATTCCATTCCATTCCTTTCCATTCCATTGCATTCCATTGCATTGCATTGCACTCAATTCCATTCCATTCCATTCCATTCCATTCCATTCCATTCCATTCCGTTCCGTTCAACTCGGTTACATTCCATTCAATTACATTCCATTCCGTTCTGCTCGGTTACATTCCATTCCATTCCATTCCATTCCATTCCAATCCATTCCATTCCATTCCATTCCGTTCTACTCGTGTACATTCCATTCCATTCCATTCCATTCCATTCCATTCCATTCCATTCCATTCCATTCCATTCCGTTCTACTTTGTTACATTCCATTCCATTCCATTCCATTCCATTCCATTCCATTCCATTCCATTCCATTCCATTCCATTCCATTCCATTCCATTCCATTCCATTCCGTTCTACTCAGGTTGATTCCATTCTATTCCATTCCATTCCATTCCATTCCATTCCATTCCATTCCATTCCATTCCATTCGATTCCATTCCATTCCATTCCATTGAATTCCATTCCATTCCTTTCCATTCCATGGAATTCCATTCCATTCCATTCCATTCCATTCCATTCCATGGAATTCCATTCCATTCCATTCCATTCCATGGAATTCCATTCCATTCCATTCCATTCCATGGAATTCCATTCCATTCCATTCCATTCCATTCCATTCCATTCCATTCCGTTCCATTGCATTGAATTCCATTCCGTTCCATTCCATTCCATTGAATTCCATTCCATTCCATTCCATTCCATTCCATTCCATTCCATTCCATTCCATTCCATTCTACTGGTGTCCATTCCATTCCATTCCATTCCATTCCATTCCATTCCATTCCATTCCATTGCATTCCATTCCATTCCATTCCATTCCATTCCGTTCGGTTCTACTCGGTTACATTCCATTCAATTCCATTCGATTCCATTCCATTCCACTCCATTCCATTCCATTGAATTCCATTCCATTCCATTCCATTCCATTCCATTCCATTCCATGGAATTCCATTCCATTCCATTCCATTCCATTCCATTCCATAGAATTCCATTCCATTCCATTCCATTCCACTGAATTCCGTTCCATTCCATTCCATTCCGTTCCGTTCCGTTCCGTTCCGTTCCGTTCCGTTGCGTTCCGTTCCGTTCCGTTGTGCTCCGTTCCGTTCTACTCGGGTTGATTCCATTCTATTCCATTCCATTCCAATCCATTCCATTCCATTCCATTGAATTCCATTCCATTCCATTCCATTCCATTCCATTCCATTCCATTCCATTCCATTGAATTCCATTCCATTCCATTCCATTCCATTCCATTCCATTGAATTCCATTCCATTCCATTCCATTCCATGGAATTCCGTTCCATTCCATTCCATTCCGTTCCGTTCCGTCCCGTTCTGTTCCGTTCGGTTCCTTTGCGTTCCGTTCCGTTCTACTCGGGTTGATTCCAGTCTATTCCATTCCATTCCATTCGATTCCATTCGATTCCATTCGATTCCACTCCATTCAATTCCATAGAATTCCATTCCATTCCATTCCATTCCATTGAATTCCATTCCATTCCATTCCATTCCATTGAATTCCATTCCATTCCATTCCATTCCATAGAATTCCATTCCATTCCATTCCATTCCATTCCATTCCATTCCATTCCATTCCATTCTACTGGTGTCCATTCCATTCCATTCCATTCCATTCCATTCCATTCCATTCCATTCCATTCCTTTCCATTCCATTGCATTCCATTGCATTCCATTCCATTCCATTCCATTCCATTCCACTCCACTCCACTCCACTCCACTCCATTCCACTCCACTCCACTCCGGTACATTCCATTCCATTCCATTCCATTCCATTCCATTCCATTCCGTTCCAGTGCACTCTACTCCACTCCACTCCACTCCACTCCACTCCGGTACATTCCATTCCATTCCATTCCATTCCATTCCATTTCCATTCCCATTCCATTTCCATTCCCGTTCCATTTCCATTCCCGTTTCTTTTCCATTCCCGTTCCATTTCCATTCCAGTTCCATTACCATTCCCGTTCCATTTCCATTCCCGATCCATTTCCATTCCCGTTCCATTTCCATTCCCGTTCCATTTCCATTCCCGTTCCGTTACCATTCCCGTTCCATTTCCGTTCCCGTTCCGTTTCCGTTCCCGTTCCATTTCCGTTCTCGTTCCGTTTCCGTTCCCGTTCCATTTCCATTCCCGTTCCATTTCCGTTCCCGTTCCATTTCCATTCCCGTTTCATTTCCATTCCCTTTCCATTTCCATTTCATTCCATTCCGTTCTGCTCGGGTGCATTCCATTCCATTCCATTCCATTCCATTCCGTTCCATTGCGTTCTACTCGGGTAGATTCCATTCCATTCCATTCCATTCCATTCCATTCCATTCCATTCCATTCCATTCCATTCTACTGGTGTCCATTCCATTCCATTCCATTCCATTCCATTCCATTCCATTCCATTCCATTCCATTCCGTTCCGTTCTACTCGGTTACATTCCATTCAATTCCATTCCATTCCGTTCTACTCGGGTAGATTCCATTCCATTCCATTCCATTCCGTTCTACTCGGGTTGATTCCATTCTATTCCATTCCATTCCATTCCATTCCATTCCATTCCATTCCATTCCATTCCATAGAATTCCATTCCATTCCATTCCATTCCATTCCATTCCATTCCATTGAATTCCATTCCATTCCATTCCATAGAATTCCGTTCCATTCCATTCCATTCCATTCCATTCCATTCCATTCCATTCCATTCCATTCCATTCAATTCCATTCCATTCCATTCCATTCCATTGAATTCCATTCCATTCCATTCCATTCCATTCCATTGAATTCCATTCCGTTCCATTCCATTCCATTGAATTCCGTTCCATTCCGTTCCATTCCATTCCATTCCGTTCCGTTCCGTTCCGTTCCGTTCCGTTGCGTTTCGCTCCGTTCTACTCGGGTTGATTCCATTCTATTCCATTCCATTCCATTCGATCCCATTCGATTCCATTCGATTCCATTCGTTTCCATTCGATTCCACTCCATTCCATTCCATAGAATTCCATTCCATTCCATTCCATTCCATTCCATGGAATTCCATTCCATTCCATTCCATTCCATTCCATTCCATAGAATTCCATTCCATTCCATTCCATTCCATTGAATTCCGTTCCATTCCATTCCATTCCGTTCCGTTCCGTTCCGTTCCGTTGCGTTCCGTTCCGTTCCGTTGCGTTCCGTTCCGTTCTACTCGGGTTGATTCCATTCTATTCCATTCCATTCCAATCCATTCCTTTCCATTCCATCGAATTCCATTCCATTCCATTCCATTCCATTCCATTCCATTCCATTGAATTCCATTCCATTCCATTGAATTCCATTCCATTCCATTCCATTCCATAGAATTCCATTCCATTCCATTCCATTCCATTGAATTCCATTCCATTCCATTCTATTCCATTCCATTCCATTCCATTCCATTCCATTCCATTCCATTCCATTCCATTCCATTCTACTGGTGTCCATTCCATTCCATTCCATTCCATTCCATTCCATTCCATTCCATTCCATTCCTTTCCATTCCATTGCATTCCATTGCATTCCATTCCATTCCATTCCATTCCATTCCATTCCATTCCATTCCACTCCACTCCACTCCACTCCACTCCATTCCACTCCACTCCACTCCGGTACATTCCATTCCATTCCATTCCATTCCATTCCATTCCATTCCATTCCATTCCATTCCATTCCGTGCTTCTCGGGTACATTCCGTTCCGTTCCATTCCATTCCATTCCGTTCCAGTGCACTCTACTCCACTCCACTCCACTCCACTCCACTCCGGTACATTCCATTCCATTCCATTCCATTCCATTCCATTCCATTTCCATTCCCATTCCATTTCCATTCCCGTTCCATTTCCATTCCTGTTTCTTTTCCATTCCCGTTCCATTTCCATTCCAGTTCCATTACCATTCCAGTTCCATTTCCATTCCCGATCCATTTCCATTCCCGTTCCTTTTCCATTCCCGTTCCATTTCCATTCCCGTTCCGTTACCATTCCCGTTCCATTTCCGTTCCCGTTCCGTTTCCTTTCCCGTTCCATTTCCGTTCTCGTTCCGTTTCCGTTCCCGTTCCATTTCCATTCCCGTTCCATTTCCGTTCCCGTTCCACTTCCATTCCCGTTCCATTTCCATTCCCTTTCCATTTCCATTTCATTCCATTCCGTTCTGCTCGGGTACATTCCATTCCATTCCATTGCATTCCATTCCGTTCTGCTCCTGTCCATTCCATTCCATTCCATTCCGTTCCATTCCGTTCTACTCGGGTAGATTCCATTCCATTCCATTCCATTCCATTCCATTCCATTCCATTCCATGGAATTCCATTCCATTCCATTCCATTCCATTCCATAGAATTCCATTCCATTCCATTCCATTCCATTGAATTCCGTTCCATTCCATTCCATTCCGTTCTTTTCCGTTCCGTTCCGTTCCGTTGCGTTCCGTTCCGTTCCGTTGTGTTCCGTTCCGTTCTACTCGGGTTGATTCCATTCTATTCCATTCCATTCCAATCCATTCCATTCCATTCCATTGAATTCCATTCCATTCCATTCCATTCCATTCCATTCCATTCCATTCCATTCCATTCCATTCCATTGAATTCCATTCCATTCCATTCCATTCCATTCCATTCCATTGAATTCCATTCCATTCCATTCCATTCCATGGAATTCCGTTCCATTCCATTCCATTCCGTTCCGTTCCGTCCCGTTCCGTTCTGTTCCGTTCCGTTGCGTTCCGTTCCGTTCTACTCGGGTTGATTCCATTCTATTCCATTCCATTCCATTCGATTCCATTCGATTCCATTCGATTCCACTCCATTCCATTCCATAGAATTCCATTCCATTCCATTCCATTCCATTGAATTCCATTCCATTCCATTGAATTCCATTCCATTCCATTCCATTCCATTGCATTCCATTCCATTCCATTGAATTCCATTCCATTCCATTCCATTCCATTCCATTCCATTCTACTGGTGTCCATTCCATTCCATTCCATTCCATTCCTTTCCATTCCATTCCATTCCATTCCTTTCCATTCCATTGCATTCCATTGCATTCCATTCCATTCCATTCCATTCCATTCCACTCCACTCCACTCCACTCCATTCCACTCCACTCCACTCCGGTACATTCCATTCCATTCCATTCCATTCCATTCCATTCCATTCCATTCCGTTCCAGTGCACTCTACTCCACTCCACTCCACTCCACTCCGGTACATTCCATTCCATTCCATTCCATTCCATTCCATTCCATTTCCATTCCCATTCCATTTCCATTCCCGTTCCATTTCCATTCCCGTTTCTTTTCCATTCCCGTTCCATTTCCATTCCAGTTCCATTACCATTCCCGTTCCATTTCCATTCCCGATCCATTTCCATTCCCGTTCCATTTCCATTCCCGTTCCATTTCCATTCCCGTTCCGTTACCATTCCCGTTCCATTTCCGTTCCCGTTCCGTTTCCGTTCCCGTTCCATTTCCGTTCTCGTTCCGTTTCCGTTCCCGTTCCATTTCCATTCCCGTTCCATTTCCGTTCCCGTTCCATTTCCATTCCTGTTCCATTTCCATTCCCTTTCCATTTCCATTTCATTCCATTCCGTTCTGCTCGGGTATATTCCATTCCATTCCATTGCATTCCATTCCGTTCTGCTCCTGTCCATTCCATTCCATTCCATTCCGTTCCATTCCGTTCTACTCGGGTAGATTCCATTCCATTCCATTCCATTCCATTCCATTCCATTCCATTCCATTCCATTCCATTCTACTGGTGTCCATTCCATTCCATTCCATTCCATTCCATTCCATTCCATTCCATTCCATTCCATTCCATTCCGTTCCGTTCTACTCGGTTACATTCCATTCAATTCCATTCCATTCCGTTCTACTCGGGTAGATTCCATTCCATTCCATTCCATTCCTTTCCATTCCATTGCATTCCATTGCATTGCATTGCACTCAATTCCATTTCATTCCATTCCATTCCATTCCATTCCATTCCATTCCGTTCCGTTCAACTCGGTTACATTCCATTCAATTACATTCCATTCCGTTCTGCTCGGTTACATTCCATTCCATTCCATTCCATTCCATTCCAATCCATTCCATTCCATTCCATTCCGTTCTACTCGTGTACATTCCATTCCATTCCATTCCATTCCATTCCATTCCATTCCATTCCATTCCATTCCGTTCTACTTTGGTACATTCCATTCCATTCCATTCCATTCCATTCCATTCCATTCCATTCCATTCCATTCCATTCCATTCCATTGAATTCCATTCCATTCCATTGAATTCCATTCCATTCCATTCCATTCCATTCCATTCCATTCCATTCCATTCCGTTCTACTCGGGTTGATTCCATTCTATTCCATTCCATTCCATTCGATTCCATTCGACTCCATTCCATTCCATTCCATTCCATTCCATTCCATTCCATTCCATTCCATTGCATTCCATTCCACTCCATTCCATTCCATTCCATTCCATTACATTCCATTCCGTTCCGTTCCGTTCCGTTCCGTTCCATTGCGTTCCGTTCCGTTCTACTCGGGTTGATTCCATTCTATTCCATTCCATTCCATTTGACTCCATTCGATTCCATTCCATTCCATTGCATTGAATTCCATTCCATTCCATTCCATTCCATTCCATTCCATTCCACTCCATTGAATTCCATTCCATTCCATTCCATTCCATTCCATTCCATTCCATTCCACTCCATTCCATTCCACTCCACTGCACTCCACTCCACTCCACTCCACTCCATTCCACTCCCTTCCATTCCATTAAATTGAATTCCATTCCATTCCATTCCATTCCATTCCATTCCATTCCATTCCAATACACTCCATTCCATTCCATTCCATTCCATTCCATTCCACTCCATTCCATTCCACTCCACTGCACTCCACTCCACTCCACTCCACTCCATTCCACTCCCTTCCATTCCATTAAATTGAATTCCATTCCATTCCATTCCATTCCATTCCATTCCATTCCATTCCATTCCACTCCATTCCATTCCACACCACTCCACTCCACTCCACTCCACTCCATTCCATTCCCTTCCATTAGATTCAATTGAATTGCATTGAATTCCATTCCATTCCATTCCATAACATTTCATTCCATTCCATTCCATTCCATTCCATTCCATTCCGTTCTACTCGGGTTGATTCCATTCTATTCCATTCCATTCCATTCGATCCCATTCGATTCCATTCGATTCCATTCGATTCCATTCGTTTCCATTCCATTCCATTCCATTCTATTCCATTGAATTACATTCCATTCCATTCCATTCCATTCCATTCCATTGCATTCCATTCCATTGAATTCCATTGAATTCCATTCCATAGAATTCCATTCCATTCCATTCCATTCCATTCCATTCCATTCCATTCCATTCCATTCCATTCCATTTAATTCCATTCCATTCCATTCCATTCCATTCCATTCCATTGAATTCCATTCCATTCCATTCCATTCCATGGAATTCCGTTCCATTCCATTCCATTCCGTTCCGTTCCGTCCCGTTCCGTTCCGTTCCGTTCCGTTGCGTTCCGTTCCGTTCTACTCGGGTTGATTCCATTCTATTCCATTCCATTCCATTCGATTCCATTCGATTCCATTCGATTCCACTCCATTCCATTCCATAGAATTCCATTCCATTCCATTCCATTCCATTGAATTCCATTCCATTCCATTCCATTCCATTGAATTCCATTCCATTCCATTCCATTCCATTGAATTCCATTCCATTCCATTCCATTCCATTCCATTCCATTCCATTCCATTCCATTCTACTGGTGTCCATTCCATTCCATTCCATTCCATTCCATTCCATTCCATTCCATTCCTTTCCATTCCATTGCATTCTATTGCATTCCATTCCATTCCATTCCATTCCATTCCATTCCATTCCACTCCACTCCACTCCACTCCACTCCATTCCACTCCACTCCACTCCGGTACATTCCATTCCATTCCATTCCATTCCATTCCATTCCATTCCGTGCTTCTCGGGTACATTCCGTTCCGTTCCATTCCATTCCATTCCATTCCATTCCGTTCCAGTGCACTCTACTCCACTCCACTCCACTCCACTCCACTCCGGTACATTCCATTCCATTCCATTCCATTCCATTCCATTCCATTCCATTTCCATTCCCATTCCATTTCCATTCCCGTTGCATTTCCATTCCCGTTTGTTTTCCATTCCCGTTCCATTTCCATTCCAGTTCCATTACCATTCCCGTTCCATTTCCATTCCCGATCCATTTCCATTCCCGTTCCATTTCCATTCCCGTTCCATTTCCATTCCCGTTCCGTTACCATTCCCGTTCCATTTCCGTTCCCGTTCCGTTTCCGTTCCCGTTCCATTTCCGTTCTCTTTCCGTTTCCGTTCCCGTTCCATTTCCATTCCCGTTCCATTTCCGTTCCCGTTCCATTTCCATTCCCGTTCCATTTCCATTCCCTTTCCATTTCCATTTCATTCCATTCCGTTCTGCTCGGGTATATTCCATTCCATTCCATTGCATTCCATTCCGTTCTGCTCCTGTCCATTCCATTCCATTCCATTCCGTTCCATTCCGTTCTACTCGGGTAGATTCCATTCCATTCCATTCCATTCCATTCCATTCCATTCCATGGAATTCCATTCCATTCCATTCCATTCCATTCCATAGAATTCCATTCCATTCCATTCCATTCCATTGAATTCCGTTCCATTCCATTCCATTCCGTTCCGTTCCGTTCCGTTCCGTTCCGTTGCATTCCATTCCGTTCCGTTGTGTTCCGTTCCGTTCTACTCGGGTTGATTCCATTCTATTCCATTCCATTCCAATCCATTCCATTGAATTCCATTCCATTCCATTCCATTCCATGGAATTCCGTTCCATTCCATTCCATTCCGTTCCGTTCCGTCCCGTTCCGTTCCGTTCCGTTCCGTTGCGTTCCGTTCCGTTCTACTCGGGATGATTCCATTCTATTCCATTCCATTCCATTCGATTCCATTCGATTCCATTCGATTCCACTCCATTCCATTCCATAGAATTCCATTCCATTCCATTCCATTCCATTGAATTCCATTCCATTCCATTCCATTCTATTGAATTCCATTCCATTCCATTCCATTCCATTGAATTCCATTCCATTCCATTCCATTCCATTCCATTCCATTCCATTCCATTCCATTCTACTGGTGTCCATTCCATTCCATTCCATTCCATTCCATTCCATTCCATTCCTTTCCATTCCATTGCATTCTATTGCATTCCATTCCATTCCATTCCATTCCATTCCATTCCATTCCACTCCACTCCACTCCACTCCACTCCATTCCACTCCACTCCACTCCGGTACATTCCATTCCATTCCATTCCATTCCATTCCATTCCATTCCGTGCTTCTCGGGTACATTCCGTTCCGTTCCATTCCATTCCATTCCATTCCATTCCGTTCCAGTGCACTCTACTCCACTCCACTCCACTCCACTCCACTCCGGTACATTCCATTCCATTCCATTCCATTCCATTCCATTCCATTTCCATTCCCATTCCATTTCCATTCCCGTTGCATTTCCATTCCCGTTTCTTTTCCATTCCCGTTCCATTTCCATTCCAGTTCCATTACCATTCCCGTTCCATTTCCATTCCCGATCCATTTCCATTCCCGTTCCATTTCCATTCCCGTTCCATTTCCACTCCCGTTCCGTTACCATTCCCGTTCCATTTCCGTTCCCGTTCCGTTTCCGTTCCCGTTCCATTTCCGTTCTCTTTCCGTTTCCGTTCCCGTTCCATTTCCATTCCCGTTCCATTTCCGTTCCCGTTCCATTTCCATTCCCGTTCCATTTCCATTCCCTTTCCATTTCCATTTCATTCCATTCCGTTCTGCTCGGGTACATTCCATTCCATTCCATTGCATTCCATTCCGTTCTGCTCCTGTCCATTCCATTCCATTCCAATCCGTTCCATTCCGTTCTACTCGGGTAGATTCCATTCCATTCCATTCCATTCCATTCCATTCCATTCCATTCCATTCCATTCCATTCTACTGGTGTCCATTCCATTCCATTCCATTCCATTCCATTCCATTCCATTCCATTCCATTCCATTACATTCCATTCCATTCCTTTCCATTCCATTCCATTCCATTGCATTGCATTGCACTCAATTCCATTCCATTCCATTCCATTCCATTCCATTCCATTCCATTCCATTCCATTCCGTTCCGTTCAACTCGGTTACATTCCATTCAATTACATTCCATTCCATTCCAATCCATTCCATTCCATTCCATTCCGTTCTACTCGGGTACATTCCATTCCATTCCATTCCATTCCATTCCATTCCATTCCATTCCGTTCTACTTTGGTACATTCCATTCCATTCCATTCCATTCCATTCCATTCCATTCCATTACATTCCATTCCATTCCATTCCGTTCTACTCGGGTTGATTCCATTCTATTCCATTCCATTCCATTCCATTCCATTCCATTCCATTCCATTCCATTCCATTCCATTCCATTCGATTCCATTCCATTCCATTCCATTCCATTCCATTCCATTCCATTCCATGGAATTCCATTCCATTCCATTCCATTCCATTCCATGGAATTCCATTCCATTCCATTCCATTCCATTCCATTCCATTCCATGGAATTCCATTCCATTCCATTCCATTCCATTCCATGGAATTCCATTCCATTCCATTCCATTCCATTCCATTCCATTCCATTCCATTCCATTCCATTGAATTCCATTCCGTTCCATTCCATTCCATTGAATTCCATTCCATTCCATTCCATTCCATTCCATTCCATTCCTTTCCATTCCATTGAATTCCATTCCATTCCATTCCATTCCATTCCATTCCATTCCATTCCATCCCATTCCATTCCATTCCATTCCATTCCGTTCTACTCGGGTTGATTCCATTCTATTCCATTCCATTCCATTCGATCCCATTTGATTCCATTCGATTCCATTCAATTCCATTCGATTCCATTCCATTCCATTCCATTCCATTCCATTCCATTGAATTCCATTCCATTCCATTCCATTCCATTCCATTGAATTCCATTCCATTCCATTCCATTCCATTCCATTCCATTCCATTCCATTCCATTGAATTCCATTCCATTCCATAGAATTCCATTCCATTCCATTCCATTCCATTGAATTCCGTTCCTTTCCATTCCATTCCATTCCGTTCCGTTCCATTCCGTTCCGTTGCGTTCCGTTCCGTTCAACTAGGGTTGATTCCATTCTATTCAATTCCGTTCCATTCCATTCTACACGGGTTGATCATTCCATTCCGTTCCGTTCCGTTCCGTTCCGTTCCGTTCCGTACCGTTCTACTCGGGTTGATTCCATTCTATTCCATTCCATTCCATTCCATTCCATTCGACTCCATTCCATTCCATTCCATTCCATTCCATTCCATTCCATTCCATTCCATTCCACTCCATTCCATTCCATTCCATTCTACTGGTGTCCATTCCATTCCATTCCATTCCATTCCATTCCATTCCATTCCATTCCTTTCCATTCCATTGCATTCCATTGCATTCCATTCCATTCCATTCCATTCCATTCCATTCCACTCCACTCCACTCCACTCAACTCCATTCCACTCCACTCCACTCCGGTACATTCCATTCCATTCCATTGCATTCCATTCCATTCCGTGCTTCTCGGGTACATTCCGTTCCGTTCCATTCCATTCCATTCCATTCCATTCCGTTCCAGTGCACTCTACTCCACTCCACTCCACTCCACTCCACTCCGGTACATTCCATTCCATTCCATTCCATTCCATTCCATTCCATTCCAATTCCATTCCCATTCCATTTCCATTCCCGTTCCATTTCCATTCCCGTTTCTTTTCCATTCCCGTTCCATTTCCATTCCAGTTCCATTACCATTCCCGTTCCATTTCCATTCCCGTTCCATTTCCATTCCCGTTCCATTACCATTCCCGTTCCATTTCCGTTCCCGTTCCGTTTCCGTTCCCGTTCCATTTCCGTTCTCTTTCCGTTTCCGTTCCCGTTCCATTTCCATTCCCGTTCCTTTTCCGTTCCCGTACCATTTCCATTCCCGTTCCATTTCCTTTCCCTTTCCATTTCCATTTCATTCCATTCCGTTCTGCTCGGGTACATTCCATTCCATTCCATTGCATTCCATTCCGTTCTGCTCCTGTCCATTCCATTCCATTCCAATCCGTTCCATTCCGTTCTACTCGGGTATATTCCATTCCATTCCATTCCATTCCATTCCATTCCATTCCATTCCATTCTACTGGTGTCCATTCCATTCCATTCCATTCCATTCCATTCCATTCCATTCCATTGCATTCCATTCCATTCCATTCCATTCCGTTCCGTTCTACTCGGTTACATTCCATTCAATTCCATTCCATTCCGTTCTACTCGGGTAGATTCCATTCCATTCCATTCCATTCCTTTCCATTCCATTCCATTCCATTGCATTGCATTGCACTCAATTCCATTCCATTCCATTCCATTCCATTCCATTCCATTCCATTCCATTCCGTTCCGTTCAACTCGGTTACATTCCATTCAATTACATTCCATTCCGTTCTACTCGGTTACATTCCATTCCATTCCATTCCATTCCATTCCAATCCATTCCATTCCATTCCATTCCGTTCTACTCGGGTACATTCCATTCCATTCCATTCCATTCCATTCCATTCCATTCCATTCCATTCCGTTCTACTTTGGTACATTCCATTCCATTCCATTCCATTCCATTCCATTCCATTCCATTCCATTCCATTCCATTGAATTCCATTCCATTCCATTCCATTCCATTCCATTGAATTCCATTCCGTTCCATTCCATTCCATTGAATTCCATTCCATTCCATTCCATTCCATTCCATTCCATTCCATTCCATTCCATTCCATTGAATTCCATTCCATTCCATTCCATTCCATTCCATTCCATTCCATTCCATCCCATTCCATTCCATTCCATTCCATTCCGTTCTACTCGGGTTGATTCCATTCTATTCCATTCCATTCCATTCGATCCCATTTGATTCCATTCGATTCCATTCAATTCCATTCGATTCCATTCCATTCCACTCCATTCCATTCCATTGAATTCCATTCCATTCCATTCCATTCCATTCCATTCCATTCCATTCCATTCCATTCCATTGAATTCCATTCCATTCCATTCCATTCCATTCAATTGAATTCCGTTCCATTCCATTCCATTCCGTTCCGTTCCGTCCCGTTCCGTTCCGTTCCGTTCCGTTGCGTTCCGTTCCGTTCTACTCGGGTTGATTAAATTCTGTTCCTTTCCATTCTATTCGATTCCATTCGATTCCAATCGATTCCATTCGATTCCATTCGATTCCATTGAATTCCATTCCATTCCATTCCATTCCATTGAATTCCGTTGCATTATATTCCCTTCCGTTCCGTTCCGTCCCGTTCCGTTCCGTTCCGTTCCGTTGCGTGCCGTTCCGTTCTACTCGGGTTGATTCCATTCCATTCCATTCCATTCCATTCCATTCTATTCCATTCCATTCCATTGAATTCCATTCCATTCCATTCCATTCCATTCCATTCCATTCCGTTCTACTCGGGTTGATTCCATTCTATTCCATTCCATTCCATTCGATCTCATTCGATTCCATTCGATTCCATTCGATTCCACTCCATTCCATTCCATTGAATTCCATTCCATTCCATTCCATTCCATTCCATTCCATTGAATTCCATTCCATTCCATTCCATTCCATTCCATTCCATTCCATTCCATTGAATTCCATTCCATTCCATTGAATTACATTCCATTCAATTCCATTCCATTCCATTGAATTCCGTTCCATTCCATTCCATTCCATTCCATTCCATTCCATTGAATTCCATTCCATTCAATTCCATAGAATTCCGTTCCATTCCATTCCATTCCATTCCATTCCATTCCATTCCATTGAATTCCATTCCATTCCATTCCATTCCTTTCCATTGAATTCCATTATGTTCCATTCCATTCCTTTGAATTCCGTTCCATTCCATTCCATTCCATTCCTTTCCGTTCCGTTCCGTTCCGTTCCGTTCCGTTGCGCTCCGCTCCGTTCTACTCGGGTTGATTCCATTCTATTCCATTCCATTCCATTCGATCCCATTCGATTCCATTCGATTCCATTCGATTCCATTCGATTCCACTCCATTCCATTCCATAGAATTCCATTCCATTCCATTCCATTTGAATTCCATTCCATTCCATTCCATTCCATTCTATTCCATTCCATCCCATTCCATTCCATTCCATTCCATTCTACTCGGGTTGATTGCATTCTATTCCATTCCATTCCATTCCATTCCATTCGATTCCATTCGATTCCATTCGATTCCATTCGATTCCATTCCATTCCATTCCATTCCATTCCATTCCATTCCATTGAATTCCATTCCATTCATTCCATTCCATTCCATTCCATTCCATTGAATTCCATTCCATTCCATTCCATTCCATTCCATTCCATTCCATTCCATTCCATTGAATTCCATTCCATTCCATAGAATTCCATTCCATTCCATTCCATTGAATTCCGTTCCTTTCCATTCCATTCCATTCCGTTCCGTTCCGTTCCGTTCCGTTGCGTTCCGTTCCGTTCAACTAGGGTTGATTCCATTCTATTCAATTCCATTCCATTCCATTCTACACGGGTTGATCATTCCATTCCGTTCCGTTCCGTTCCGTTCCGTTCCGTACCGTTCTACTCTGGTTGATTCCATTCTATTCCATTCCATTCCATTCGATTCCATTCGACTCCATTCCATTCCATTCCATTCCATTCTATTCCATTCCATTGCATTCCATTCCACTCCATTCCATTCCATTCCATTCCATTCCATTACATTCCATTCCGTTCCGTTCCGTTCCGTTCCGTTCCGTTCCGTTGCGTTCCGTTCCGTTCTACTCGGGTTGATTCCATTCTATTCCATTCCATTCCATTTGACTCCATTCGATTCCATTCCATTCCATTGCATTGAATTCCATTCCATTCCATTCCATTCCATTCCATTCCACTCCATTGAATTCCATTCCATTCCATTCCATTCCATTCCATTCCATTCCATTCCACTCCATTCCATTGCACTCCACTGCACTCCACTCCACTCCACTCCATTTCATTCCCTTCCATTCCATTAAATTGAATTCCATTCCATTCCATTCCATTCCATTCCATTCCATTCCACTCCATTCCATTCCACTCCACTCTACTCCACTCCACTCCATTCCATTCCCTTCCATTCCATTCAATTGAATTGCCTTGAATTCCATTCCATTCCATTCAATAACATTTCATTCCATTCCATTCCATTCCATTCCATTCCTTTCCATTCCATTCCGTTCTACTCGGGTTGATTCCATTCTATTCCATTCCATTCCATTCGATTCCATTCGATTCCATTCGATTCCATTCGATTCCATTCGTTTCCATTCCATTCCATTCCATTCTATTCCATTGAATTCCATTCCATTCCATTCCATTCCATTCCATTCCATTGCATTCCATTCCATTGAATTCCATTGAATTCCATTCCATTGAATTCCATTCCATTCCATTCCATTCCATTCCATTCCATTCCATTGAATTCCATTCCATTCCATTCCATTCCATTCCATTCCATTGAATTCCATTCCATTCCATTCCATTCCATGGAATTCCGTTCCATTCCATTCCATTCCGTTCCGTTCCGTCCCGTTCCGTTCCGTTCCGTTCCGTTGCGTTCCGTTCCGTTCTACTCGGGTTGATTCCATTCTATTCCATTCCATTCCATTCGATTCCATTCGATTCCATTCGATTCCACTCCATTCCATTCCATAGAATTCCATTCCATTCCATTCCATTCCATTGAATTCCATTCCAATCCATTCCATTCCATGGAATTCCATTCCATTCCATTCCATTCCATTGAATTCCATTCCATTCCATTCCATTCCATTCCATTCCATTCCATTCCATTCTACTGGTGTCCATTCCATTCCATTCCATTCCATTCCATTCCATTCCATTCCTTTCCATTCCATTGCATTCCATTGCATTCCGTTCCATTCCATTCCATTCCATTCCATTCCATTCCACTCCACTCCACTCCACTCCACTCCATTCCACTCCACTCCACTCCGGTACATTCCATTCCATTCCATTCCATTCCATTCCATTCCATTCCATGCTTCTCGGGTACATTCCGTTCCGTTCCATTCCATTCCATTCCATTCCATTCCATTCCGTTCCATTCCATTCCTTTCCATTCCATTGAATTCCATTCCATTCCATTCCATTCCATTCCATTCCATTCCATTTCCATTCCATTGAATTCCATTCCATTCCATTCCATTCCATTCCATTCCATTCCATTCCATTCCATTCCATTGAATTCCATTCCATTCCATTCCATTCCATTCCATTCCATTCCATTCCATTCCATTCCATCCCATTCCATTCCATTCCATTCCATTCCATTCCATTCCATTCCATTCCATTCCATTCCATTCCATCCCATTCCATTCCATTCCATTCCATTCCATTCCGTTCTACTCGGGTTGATTCCATTCTATTCCATTCCATTCCATTCGATCCCATTTGATTCCATTCGATTCCATTCAGTTCCATTCGATTCCATTCCATTCCATTCCATTCCATTCCATTCCGTTGAATTCCATTCCATTCCATTCCATTCCATTCCATTGAATTCCATTCCATTCCATTCCATTCCATTCCATTCCATTCCATTCCATTCCATTGAATTCCATTCCATTCCATAGAATTCCATTCCATTCCATTCCATTCCATTGAATTCCGTTCCTTTCCATTCCATTCCATTCCGTTCCGTTCCATTCCGTTCCGTTGCGTTCCGTTCCGTTCAACTAGGGTTGATTCCATTCTATTCAATTCCGTTCCATTCCATTCTACACGGGTTGATCATTCCATTCCGTTCCGTTCCGTTCCGTTCCGTTCCGTTCCGTAGCGTTCTACTCGGGTTGATTCCATTCTATTCCATTCCATTCCATTCGATTCCATTCGACTCCATTCCATTCCATTCCATTCCATTCCATTCCATTCCATTCCATTGCATTCCATTCCACTCCATTCCATTCCATTCCATTCCATTCCATTCCATTCCATTCCGTTCCGTTCCGTTCCGTTGCGTTCCGTTCCATTCTACTCGGGTTGATTCCATTCTATTCCATTCCATTCCATTTGACTCCATTCGATTCCATTCCATTCCATTGCATTGAATTCCATTCCATTCCATTCCATTCCATTCCATTCCATTCCACTCCATTGAATTCCATTCCATTCCATTCCATTCCATTCCATTCCATTCCATTCCACTCCATTCCATTCCATTCCATTCTACTGGTGTCCATTCCATTCCATTCCATTCCATTCCATTCCATTCCATTCCTTTCCATTCCATTGCATTCCATTGCATTCCATTCCATTCCATTCCATTCCATTCCATTCCACTCCACTCCACTCCACTCCACTCCATTCCACTCCACTCCACTCCGGTACATTCCATTCCATTCCATTCCATTCCATTCCATTCCGTGCTTCTCGGGTACATTCCGTTCCGTTCCATTCCATTCCATTCCATTCCATTCCGTTCCAGTGCACTCTACTCCACTCCACTCCACTCCACTCCACTCCGGTACATTCCATTCCATTCCATTCCATTCCATTCCATTCCATTTCCATTCCCATTCCATTTCCATTCCCGTTCCATTTCCATTCCCGTTTCTTTTCCATTCCCGTTCCATTTCCATTCCAGTTCCATTACCATTCCCGTTCCATTTCCATTCCCGATCCATTTCCATTCCCGTTCCATTTCCATTCCCGTTCCATTTCCATTCCCGTTCCATTACCATTCCCGTTCCATTTCCGTTCCCGTTCCGTTTCCGTTCCCGTTCCATTTCCGTTCTCTTTCCGTTTCCGTTCCCGTTCCATTTCCCTTCCCGTTCCTTTTCCGTTACCGTACCATTTCCATTCCCGTTCCATTTCCATTCCCTTTCCATTTCCATTTCATTCCATTCCGTTCTGCTCGGGTACATTCCATTCCATTCCATTGCATTCCATTCCGTTCTGCTCCTGTCCATTCCATTCCATTCCAATCCGTTCCATTCCGTTCTACTCGGGTAGATTCCATTCCATTCCATTCCATTCCATTCCATTCCATTCCATTCCATTCTACTGGTGTCCATTCCATTCCATTCCATTCCATTCCATTCCATTCCATTCCATTCCATTGCATTCCATTCCATTCCATTCCATTCCGTTCCGTTCTACTCGGTTACATTCCATTCAATTCCATTCCATTCCGTTCTACTCGGGTAGATTCCATTCCATTCCATTCCATTCCTTTCCATTCCATTCCATTCCATTGCATTGCATTGCACTCAATTCCATTCCATTCCATTCCATTCCATTCCATTCCATTCCATTCCATTCCGTTCCGTTCAACTCGGTTACATTCCTTTCAATTACATTCCATTCCGTTCTACTCGGTTACATTCCATTCCATTCCATTCCATTCCATTCCAATCCATTCCATTCCATTCCATTCCGTTCTACTCGGGTACATTCCATTCCATTCCATTCCATTCCATTCCATTCCATTCCATTCCATTCCGTTCTACTTTGGTACATTCCATTCCATTCCATTCCATTCCATTCCATTCCATTACATTCCATTCCATTCCATTCCGTTCTACTCGGGTTGATTCCATTCTATTCCATTCCATTCCATTCCATTCCATTCCATTCCATTCCATTCCATTCCATTCCAATCGATTCCATTCCATTCCATTCCATTGAATTCCATTCCATTCCATTCCATTCCATTCCATTCCATTCCATTCCATTCCATTCCATTCCATTCCATTGAATTCCATTCCATTCCATTCCATTCCATTCCATTGAATTCCATTCCGTTCCATTCCATTCCATTGAATTCCATTCCATTCCATTCCATTCCATTCCATTCCATTCCATTCCATTCCATTCCATTCCATTCCATTCCATTGAATTCCATTCCATTCCATTCCATTCCATTCCATTCCATTCCATTCCATCCCATTCCATTCCATTCCATTCCATTCCGTTCTACTCGGGTTGATTCCATTCTATTCCATTCCATTCCATTCGATCCCATTTGATTCCATTCGATTCCATTCAATTCCATTCGATTCCATTCCATTCCACTCCATTCCATTCCATTGAATTCCATTCCATTCCATTCCATTCCATTCCATTCCATTCCATTCCATTCCATTCCATTGAATTCCATTCCATTCCATTCCATTCCATTCAATTGAATTCCGTTCCATTCCATTCCATTCCGTTCCGTTCCGTCCCGTTCCGTTCCGTTCCGTTCCGTTGCGTTCCGTTCCGTTCTACTCGGGTTGATTAAATTCTGTTCCTTTCCATTCTATTCGATTCCATTCGATTCCAATCGATTCCATTCGATTCCATTCGATTCCATTGAATTCCATTCCATTCCATTCCATTCCATTGAATTCCGTTGCATTATATTCCATTCCGTTCCGTTCCGTCCCGTTCCGTTCCGTTCCGTTCCGTTGCGTGCCGTTCCGTTCTACTCGGGTTGATTCCATTCCATTCCATTCCATTCCATTCCATTCTATTCCATTCCATTCCATTGAATTCCATTCCATTCCATTCCATTCCATTCCATTCCATTCCATTCCGTTCTACTCGGGTTGATTCCATTCTATTCCATTCCATTCCATTCGATCTCATTCGATTCCATTCGATTCCATTCGATTCCACTCCATTCCATTCCATTGAATTCCATTCCATTCCATTCCATTCCATTCCATTCCATTGAATTCCATTCCATTCCATTCCATTCCATTCCATTCCATTCCATTCCATTGAATTCCATTCCATTCCATTGAATTCCATTCCATTCCATTCCATTCCATTGAATTCCGTTCCATTCCATTCCATTCCATTCCATTCCATTCCATTGAATTCCATTCCATTCCATTCCATAGAATTCCGTTCCATTCCATTCCATTCCATTCCATTCCATTCCATTCCATTCCATTCCATTGAATTCCATTCCATTCCATTCCATTCCTTTCCATTGAATTCCATTCTGTTCCATTCCATTCCTTTGAATTCCGTTCCATTCCATTCCATTCCATTCCTTTCCGTTCCGTTCCGTTCCGTTCCGTTCCGTTGCGCTCCGCTCCGTTCTACTCGGGTTGATTCCATTCTATTCCATTCCATTCCATTCGATCCCATTCGATTCCATTCGATTCCATTCGATTCCATTCGATTCCACTCCATTCCATTCCATAGAATTCCATTCCATTCCATTCCATTTGAATTCCATTCCATTCCATTCCATTCCATTCTATTCCATTCCATCCCATTCCATTCCATTCCATTCCATTCTACTCGGGTTGATTGCATTCTATTCCATTCCATTCCATTCCATTCCATTCCATTCGATTCCATTCGATTCCATTCGATTCCATTCGATTCCATTCCATTCCATTCCATTCCATTCCATTCCATTCCATTCCATTGAATTCCATTCCATTCATTCCATTCCATTCCATTCCATTCCATTGAATTCCATTCCATTCCATTCCATTCCATTCCATTCCATTCCTTTCCATTCCATTGAATTCCATTCCATTCCATAGAATTCCATTCCATTCCATTCCATTCCATTGAATTCCGTTCCTTTCCATTCCATTCCATTCCGTTCCGTTCCGTTCCGTTCCGTTGCGTTCCGTTCCGTTCAACTAGGGTTGATTCCATTCTATTCAATTCCATTCCATTCCATTCTACACGGGTTGATCATTCCATTCCGTTCCGTTCCGTTCCGTTCCGTTCCGTACCGTTCTACTCTGGTTGATTCCATTCTATTCCATTCCATTCCATTCGATTCCATTCGACTCCATTCCATTCCATTCCATTCCATTCTATTCCATTCCATTGCATTCCATTCCACTCCATTCCATTCCATTCCATTCCATTCCATTACATTCCATTCCGTTCCGTTCCGTTCCGTTCCGTTCCGTTCCGTTGCGTTCCGTTCCGTTCTACTCGGGTTGATTCCATTCTATTCCATTCCATTCCATTTGACTCCATTCGATTCCATTCCATTCCATTGCATTGAATTCCATTCCATTCCATTCCATTCCATTCCATTCCATTCCACTCCATTGAATTCCATTCCATTCCATTCCATTCCATTCCATTCCATTCCATTCCATTCCACTCCATTCCATTCCACTCCACTGCACTCCACTCCACTCCACTCCATTTCATTCCCTTCCATTCCATTAAATTGAATTCCATTCCATTCCATTCCATTCCATTCCATTCCATTCCATTCCACTCCATTCCATTCCACTCCACTCTACTCCACTCCACTCCATTCCATTCCCTTCCATTCCATTCAATTGAATTGCCTTGAATTCCATTCCATTCCATTCAATAACATTTCATTCCATTCCATTCCATTCCATTCCATTCCTTTCCATTCCATTCCATTCTACTCGGGTTGATTCCATTCTATTCCATTCCATTCCATTCGATTCCATTCGATTCCATTCGATTCCATTCGATTCCATTCGTTTCCATTCCATTCCATTCCATTCTATTCCATTGAATTCCATTCCATTCCATTCCATTCCATTCCATTCCATTGCATTCCATTCCATTGAATTCCATTGAATTCCATTCCATTGAATTCCATTCCATTCCATTCCATTCCATTCCATTCCATTCCATTGAATTCCATTCCATTCCATTCCATTCCATTCCATTCCATTGAATTCCATTCCATTCCATTCCATTCCATGGAATTCCGTTCCATTCCATTCCATTCCGTTCCGTTCCGTCCCGTTCCGTTCCGTTCCGTTCCGTTGCGTTCCGTTCCGTTCTACTCGGGTTGATTCCATTCTATTCCATTCCATTCCATTCGATTCCATTCGATTCCATTCGATTCCACTCCATTCCATTCCATAGAATTCCATTCCATTCCATTCCATTCCATTGAATTCCATTCCAATCCATTCCATTCCATGGAATTCCATTCCATTCCATTCCATTCCATTGAATTCCATTCCATTCCATTCCATTCCATTCCATTCCATTCCATTCTACTGGTGTCCATTCCATTCCATTCCATTCCATTCCATTCCATTCCATTCCATTCCTTTCCATTCCATTGCATTCCATTGCATTCCGTTCCATTCCATTCCATTCCATTCCATTCCATTCCATTCCACTCCACTCCACTCCACTCCACTCCATTCCACTCCACTCCACTCCGGTACATTCCATTCCATTCCATTCCATTCCATTCCATTCCATTCCGTGCTTCTCGGGTACATTCCGTTCCGTTCCATTCCATTCCATTCCATTCCATTCCATTCCGTTCCAGTGCACTCTACTCCACTCCACTCCACTCCACTCCACTCCGGTACATTCCATTCCATTCCATTCCATTCCATTCCATTCCATTTCCATTCCCATTCCATTTCCATTCCCGTTCCATTTCCATTCCCGTTTCTTTTCCATTCCCGTTCCATTTCCATTCCAGTTCCATTACCATTCCCGTTCCATTTCCTTTCCCGATCCATTTCCATTCCCGTTCCATTTCCATTCCCGTTCCATTTCCATTCCCGTTCCATTACCATTCCCGTTCCATTTCCGTTCCCGTTCCGTTTCCGTTCCCGTTCCATTTCCGTTCTCGTTCCGTTTCCGTTCCCGTTCCATTTCCGTTCTCGTTCTGTTTCCGTTCCCGTTCCATTTCCATTCCCGTTCCATTTCCGTTCCTGTTCCATTTCCATTCCCGTTCCATTTCCATTCCCTTTCCATTTCCATTTCATTCCATTCAGTTCTGCTCGGGTACATTCCATGCCATTCCATTGCATTCCATTCCGTTCTGCTCCTGTCCATTCCATTCCATTCCATTCCGTTCCATTCCGTTCTACTCGGGTAGATTCCATTCCATTCCATTCCATTCCATTCCATTCCATTCCATTCCATTCCATTCCATTCCATTCAACTGGTGTCCATTCCATTCCATTCCATTCCATTCCATTCCATTCGATTGCATTCCATTCCATTCCATTCCATTCCGTTCCGTTCTACTCGGTTACATTCCATTCAATTCCATTCCATTCCGTTCTACTCGGGTAGATTCCATTCCATTCAATTCCATTCCTTTCCATTCCATTGCATTCCATTGCATTGCATTGCACTCAATTCCATTCCATTCCATTCCATTCCATTCCATTCCATTCCATTCCATTCCGTTCCGTTCAACTCGGTTACATTCCTTTCAATTACATTCCATTCCGTTCTACTCGGTTACATTCCATTCCATTCCATTCCATTCCATTCCAATCCATTCCATTCCATTCCATTCCGTTCTACTCGGGTACATTCCATTCCATTCCATTCCATTCCATTCCATTCCATTCCATTCCATTCCGTTCTACTCAGGTTGATTCCATTCTATTCCATTCCATTCCATTCCATTCCATTCCATTCCATTCCATTCGATTCCATTCCATTCCATTCCATAGAATTCCATTCCATTCCATTCCATTCCATGGAATTCCATTCCATTCCATTCCATTCCATGGAATTCCATTCCATTCCATTCCATTCCATGGAATTCCATTCCATTCCATTCCATTCCATTCCATTACATTCCATTCCATTCCATTCCATTGCATTCCATTTCATTCCATTCCATTCCATTCCATTGAATTCCATTCCGTTCCATTCCATTCCATTGAATTCCATTCCGTTCCATTCCATTCCATTCCATTCCATTCCATCCCATTCCATTCCATTCCATTCCATTCCATTCCATTCCATCCCATTCCATTCCATTCCATTCCATTCCGTTCTACTCGGGTTGATTCCATTCTATTCCATTCCATTCCATTCGATCCCATTTGATTCCATTCGATTCCATTCAATTCCATTCGATTCCATTCCATTCCACTCCATTCCATTCCATTGAATTCCGTTCCATTCCATTCCATTCCATTCCATTCCATTCCATTCCATTCCATGGAATTCCATTCCATTCCATTCCATTCCATTCCATTCCATAGAATTCCATTCCATTCCATTCCATTCCACTGAATTCCGTTCCATTCCATTCCATTCCGTTCCGTTCCGTTCCGTTCCGTTCCGTTCCGTTCTGTTGCGTTCCGTTCCGTTCCGTTGTGTTCCGTTCCGTTCTACTCGGGTTGATTCCATTCTATTCCATTCCATTCCAATCCATTCCATTCCATTCCATTGAATTCCATTCCATTCCATTCCATTCCATTCCATTCCATTCCATTCCATTCCATTCCATTGAATTCCATTCCATTCCATTCCATTCCATTCCATTCCATTGAATTCCATTCCATTCCATTCCATTCCATGGAATTCCGTTCCATTCCATTCCATTCCGTTCCGTTCCGTCCCGTTCCGTTCCGTTCCGTTCCGTTGCGTTCCGTTCCGTTCTACTCGGGTTGATTCCATTCTATTCCATTCCATTCCATTCGATTCCATTCGATTCCATTCGATTCCACTCCATTCCATTCCATAGAATTCCATTCCATTCCATTCCATTCCATTGAATTCCGTTCCTTTCCATTCCATTCCATTCCGTTCCGTTCCATTCCGTTCCGTTGCGTTGCGTTCCGTTCAACTAGGGTTGATTCCATTCTATTCAATTCCATTCCATTCCATTCTACACGGGTTGATCATTCCATTCCGTTCCGTTCCGTTCCGTTCCGTTCCGTTCCGTACCGTTCTACTCGGGTTGATTCCATTCTATTCCATTCCATTCCATTCGATTCCATTCGACTCCATTCCATTCCATTCCATTCCATTCCATTCCATTGCATTCCATTCCACTCCATTCCATTCCATTCCATTCCATTCCATTACATTCCATTCCGTTCCGTTCCATTCCGTTCCGTTCCGTTGCATTCCGTTCCGTTCTACTCGGGTTGATTCCATTCTATTCCATTCCATTCCATTTGACTCCATTCGATTCCATTCCATTCCATTGCATTGAATTCCATTCCATTCCATTCCATTCCATTCCATTCCATTCCATTCCACTCCATTGAATTCCATTCCATTCCATTCCATTCCATTCCATTCCATTCCATTCCACTCCATTCCATTCCATTCCATTCTACTGGTGTCCATTCCATTCCATTCCATTCCATTCCATTCCATTCCATTCCTTTCCATTCCATTGCATTCCATTGCATTCCATTCCATTCCATTCCATTCCATTCCATTCCATTCCACTCCACTCCACTCCACTCCACTCCATTCCACTCCACTCCACTCCGGTACATTCCATTCCATTCCATTCCATTCCATTCCATTCCATTCCGTGCTTCTCGGGTACATTCCGTTCCGTTCCATTCCATTCCATTCCATTCCATTCCGTTCCAGTGCACTCTACTCCACTCCACTCCACTCCACTCCACTCCGGTACATTCCATTCCATTCCATTCCATTCCATTCCATTCCATTCCATTTCCATTCCCATTCCATTTCCATTCCCGTTCCATTTCCATTCCCGTTTCTTTTCCATTCCCGTTCCATTTCCATTCCAGTTCCATTACCATTCCCTTTCCATTTCCATTCCCGATCCATTTCCATTCCCGTTCCATTTCCATTCCCGTTCCATTTCCATTCCCGTTCCATTACCATTCCCGTTCCATTTCCGTTCCCGTTCCGTTTCCGTTCCCGTTCCATTTCCGTTCTCTTTCCGTTTCCGTTCCCGTTCCATTTCCATTCCCGTTCCATTTCCGTTCCCGTTCCATTTCCATTCCCGTTCCATTTCCATTCCCTTTCCATTTCCATTTCATTCCATTCCGTTCTGCTCCTGTCCATTCCATTCCATTCCAATCCGTTCCATTCCGTTCTACTCGGGTAGATTCCATTCCATTCCATTCCATTCCATTCCATTCCATTCCATTCCATTCCATTCCATTCTACTGGTGTCCATTCCATTCCATTCCATTCCATTCCATTCCATTCCATTCCATTCCATTGCATTCCATTCCATTCCATTCCATTCCGTTCCGTTCTACTCGGTTACATTCCATTCAATTCCATTCCATTCCGTTCTACTCGGGTAGATTCCATTCCATTCCATTCCATTCCATTCGATTCCATTCGATTCCATTCGATTCCACTCCATTCCATTCCATAGAATTCCATTCCATTCCATTCCATTCCATTGAATTCCGTTCCTTTCCATTCCATTCCATTCCGTTCCGTTCCATTCCGTTCCGTTGCGTTGCGTTCCGTTCAACTAGGGTTGATTCCATTCTATTCAATTCCATTCCATTCCATTCTACACGGGTTGATCATTCCATTCCGTTCCGTTCCGTTCCGTTCCGTTCCGTTCCGTACCGTTCTACTCGGGTTGATTCCATTCTATTCCATTCCATTCCATTCGATTCCATTCGACTCCATTCCATTCCATTCCATTCCATTCCATTCCATTGCATTCCATTCCACTCCATTCCATTCCATTCCATTCCATTCCATTACATTCCATTCCGTTCCGTTCCATTCCGTTCCGTTCCGTTGCATTCCGTTCCGTTCTACTCGGGTTGATTCCATTCTATTCCATTCCATTCCATTTGACTCCATTCGATTCCATTCCATTCCATTGCATTGAATTCCATTCCATTCCATTCCATTCCATTCCATTCCATTCCACTCCATTGAATTCCATTCCATTCCATTCCATTCCATTCCATTCCATTCCATTCCACTCCATTCCATTCCATTCCATTCTACTGGTGTCCATTCCATTCCATTCCATTCCATTCCATTCCATTCCATTCCTTTCCATTCCATTGCATTCCATTGCATTCCATTCCATTCCATTCCATTCCATTCCATTCCACTCCACTCCACTCCACTCCACTCCATTCCACTCCACTCCACTCCGGTACATTCCATTCCATTCCATTCCATTCCATTCCATTCCATTCCGTGCTTCTCGGGTACATTCCGTTCCGTTCCATTCCATTCCATTCCATTCCATTCCGTTCCAGTGCACTCTACTCCACTCCACTCCACTCCACTCCACTCCGGTACATTCCATTCCATTCCATTCCATTCCATTCCATTCCATTCCATTTCCATTCCCATTCCATTTCCATTCCCGTTCCATTTCCATTCCCGTTTCTTTTCCATTCCCGTTCCATTTCCATTCCAGTTCCATTACCATTCCCGTTCCATTTCCATTCCCGATCCATTTCCATTCCCGTTCCATTTCCATTCCCGTTCCATTTCCATTCCCGTTCCATTACCATTCCCGTTCCATTTCCGTTCCCGTTCCGTTTCCGTTCCCGTTCCATTTCCGTTCTCTTTCCGTTTCCGTTCCCGTTCCATTTCCATTCCCGTTCCATTTCCGTTCCCGTTCCATTTCCATTCCCGTTCCATTTCCATTCCCTTTCCATTTCCATTTCATTCCATTCCGTTCTGCTCGGGTACATTCCATTCCATTCCATTGCATTCCATTCCGTTCTGCTCCTCTCCATTCCATTCCATTCCAATCCGTTCCATTCCGTTCTACTCGGGTAGATTCCATTCCATTCCATTCCATTCCATTCCATTCCATTCCATTCCATTCCATTCTACTGGTGTCCATTCCATTCCATTCCATTCCATTCCATTCCATTCCATTCCATTCCATTGCATTCCATTCCATTCCATTCCATTCCGTTCCGTTCTACTCGGTTACATTCCATTCAATTCCATTCCATTCCGTTCTACTCGGGTAGATTCCATTCCATTCCATTCCATTCCATTCCATTCCATTCCGTTCTACTTTGGTACATTCCATTCCATTCCATTCCATTCCATTCCATTCCATTCCATTCCATTCCATTCCATTCCATTCCGTTCTACTCGGGTTGATTCCATTCTGTTCCATTCCATTCCATTCCATTCCATTCCATTCCATTCCATTCCAATCGATTCCATTCCATTCCATTCCATTGAATTCCATTCCATTCCATTCCATTCCATTCCATTCCATTCCATTCCATTCCATTCCATTGAATTCCATTCCATTCCATTCCATTCCATTCCATTGAATTCCATTCCGTTCCATTCCATTCCATTGAATTCCATTCCATTCCATTCCATTCCATTCCATTCCATTCCATTCCATTCCATTCCATTCCATTCCATTGAATTCCATTCCATTCCATTCCATTCCATTCCATTCCATTCCATTCCATTCCATCCCATTCCATTCCATTCCATTCCATTCCGTTCTACTCGGGTTGATTCCATTCTATTCCATTCCATTCCATTCGATCCCATTTGATTCCATTCGATTCCATTCAATTCCATTCGATTCCATTCCATTCCACTCCATTCCATTCCATTGAATTCCATTCCATTCCATTCCATTCCATTCCATTCCATTCCATTGAATTCCATTCCATTCCATTACATTCCATTCAATTGAATTCCGTTCCATTCCATTCCATTCCGTTCCGTTCCGTCCCGTTCCGTTCCGTTCCGTTCCGTTGCGTTCCGTTCCGTTCTACTCGGGTTGATTAAATTCTGTTCCTTTCCATTCTATTCGATTCCATTCGATTCCAATCGATTCCATTCGATTCCATTCGATTCCATTGAATTCCATTCCATTCCATTCCATTGAATTCCGTTGCATTATATTCCATTCCGTTCCGTTCCGTCCCGTTCCGTTCCGTTCCGTTCCGTTGCGTGCCGTTCCGTTCTACTCGGGTTGATTCCATTCCATTCCATTCCATTCCATTCCATTCCATTCCATTCCATTCCATTCCATTGAATTCCATTCCATTCCATTCCATTCCATTCCATTCCATTCCATTCCGTTCTACTCGGGTTGATTCCATTCTATTCCATTCCATTCCATTCGATCTCATTCGATTCCATTCGATTCCATTCGATTCCACTCCATTCCATTCCATTGAATTCCATTCCATTCCATTCCATTCCATTCCATTCCATTGAATTCCATTCCATTCCATTCCATTCCATTCCATTCCATTCCATTCCATTCCATTCCATTCCATTCCATTGAATTCCATTCCATTCCATTGAATTCCATTCCATTCCATTCCATTCCATTGAATTCCGTTCCATTCCATTCCATTCCATTCCATTCCATTCCATTGAATTCCATTCCATTCCATTCCATAGAATTCCGTTCCATTCCATTCCATTCCATTCCATTCCATTCCATTCCATTCCATTCCATTGAATTCCATTCCATTCCATTCCATTCCTTTCCATTGAATTCCATTCTGTTCCATTCCATTCCTTTGAATTCCGTTCCATTCGATTCCATTCCATTCCTTTCAGTTCCGTTCCGTTCCGTTCCGTTCCGTTGCGCTCCGCTCCGTTGTACTCGGGTTGATTCCATTCTATTCCATTCCATTCCATTCGATCCCATTCGATTCCATTCGATTCCATTCGATTCCATTCGATTCCACTCCATTCCATTCCATAGAATTCCATTCCATTCCATTCCATTTGAATTCCATTCCATTCCATTCCATTCCATTCTATTCCATTCCATCCCATTCCATTCCATTCCATTCCATTCTACTCGGGTTGATTGCATTCTATTCCATTCCATTCCATTCCATTCCATTCCATTCCATTCGATTCCATTCGATTCCATTCGATTCCATTCCATTCCATTCCATTCCATTCCATTCCATTCCATTGAATTCCATTCCATTCATTCCATTCCATTCCATTCCATTCCATTGAATTCCATTCCATTCCATTCCATTCCATTCCATTCCATTCCATTCCATTCCATTGAATTCCATTCCATTCCATAGAATTCCATTCCATTCCATTCCATTGAATTCCGTTCCTTTCCATTCCATTCCATTCCGTTCCGTTCCGTTCCGTTCCGTTGCGTTCCGTTCCGTTCAACTAGGGTTGATTCCATTCTATTCAATTCCATTCCATTCCATTCTACACGGGTTGATCATTCCATTCCGTTCCGTTCCGTTCCGTTCCGTTCCGTACCGTTCTACTCTGGTTGATTCCATTCTATTCCATTCCATTCCATTCGATTCCATTCGACTCCATTCCATTCCATTCCATTCCATTCTATTCCATTCCATTGCATTCCATTCCACTCCATTCCATTCCATTCCATTCCATTCCATTACATTCCATTCCGTTCCGTTCCGTTCCGTTCCGTTCCGTTCCGTTGCGTTCCGTTCCGTTCTACTCGGGTTGATTCCATTCTATTCCATTCCATTCCATTTGACTCCATTCGATTCCATTCCATTCCATTGCATTGAATTCCATTCCATTCCATTCCATTCCATTCCATTCCACTCCATTGAATTCCATTCCATTCCATTCCATTCCATTCCATTCCATTCCATTCCACTCCATTCCATTGCACTCCACTGCACTCCACTCCACTCCACTCCATTTCATTCCCTTCCATTCCATTAAATTGAATTCCATTCCATTCCATTCCATTCCATTCCATTCCATTCCACTCCATTCCATTCCACTCCACTCTACTCCACTCCACTCCATTCCATTCCCTTCCATTCCATTCAATTGAATTGCCTTGAATTCCATTCCATTCCATTCAATAACATTTCATTCCATTCCATTCCATTCCATTCCATTCCTTTCCATTCCATTCCGTTCTACTCGGGTTGATTCCATTCTATTCCATTCCATTCCATTCGATTCCATTCGATTCCATTCGATTCCATTCGATTCCATTCGTTTCCATTCCATTCCATTCCATTCTATTCCATTGAATTCCATTCCATTCCATTCCATTCCATTCCATTCCATTGCATTCCATTCCATTGAATTCCATTGAATTCCATTCCATTGAATTCCATTCCATTCCATTCCATTCCATTCCATTCCATTCCATTGAATTCCATTCCATTCCATTCCATTCCATTCCATTCCATTGAATTCCATTCCATTCCATTCCATTCCATGGAATTCCGTTCCATTCCATTCCATTCCGTTCCGTTCCGTCCCGTTCCGTTCCGTTCCGTTCCGTTGCGTTCCGTTCCGTTCTACTCGGGTTGATTCCATTCTATTCCATTCCATTCCATTCGATTCCATTCGATTCCATTCGATTCCACTCCATTCCATTCCATAGAATTCCATTCCATTCCATTCCATTCCATTGAATTCCATTCCAATCCATTCCATTCCATGGAATTCCATTCCATTCCATTCCATTCCATTGAATTCCATTCCATTCCATTCCATTCCATTCCATTCCATTCCATTCCATTCTACTGGTGTCCATTCCATTCCATTCCATTCCATTCCATTCCATTCCATTCCTTTCCATTCCATTGCATTCCATTGCATTCCGTTCCATTCCATTCCATTCCATTCCATTCCATTCCACTCCACTCCACTCCACTCCACTCCATTCCACTCCACTCCACTCCGGTACATTCCATTCCATTCCATTCCATTCCATTCCATTCCATTCCGTGCTTCTCGGGTACATTCCGTTCCGTTCCATTCCATTCCATTCCATTCCATTCCATTCCGTTCCATTCCATTCCTTTCCATTCCATTGAATTCCATTCCATTCCATTCCATTCCATTCCATTCCATTCCATTTCCATTCCATTGAATTCCATTCCATTCCATTCCATTCCATTCCATTCCATTCCATTCCATTCCATTCCATTGAATTCCATTCCATTCCATTCCATTCCATTCCATTCCATTCCATTCCATTCCATTCCATCCCATTCCATTCCATTCCATTCCATTCCATTCCATTCCATTCCATTCCATTCCATTCCATTCCATTCCATCCCATTCCATTCCATTCCATTCCATTCCATTCCGTTCTACTCGGGTTGATTCCATTCTATTCCATTCCATTCCATTCGATCCCATTTGATTCCATTCGATTCCATTCAGTTCCATTCGATTCCATTCCATTCCATTCCATTCCATTCCATTCCGTTGAATTCCATTCCATTCCATTCCATTCCATTCCATTGAATTCCATTCCATTCCATTCCATTCCATTCCATTCCATTCCATTCCATTCCATTGAATTCCATTCCATTCCATAGAATTCCATTCCATTCCATTCCATTCCATTGAATTCCGTTCCTTTCCATTCCATTCCATTCCGTTCCGTTCCATTCCGTTCCGTTGCGTTCCGTTCCGTTCAACTAGGGTTGATTCCATTCTATTCAATTCCGTTCCATTCCATTCTACACGGGTTGATCATTCCATTCCGTTCCGTTCCGTTCCGTTCCGTTCCGTTCCGTAGCGTTCTACTCGGGTTGATTCCATTCTATTCCATTCCATTCCATTCGATTCCATTCGACTCCATTCCATTCCATTCCATTCCATTCCATTCCATTCCATTCCATTGCATTCCATTCCACTCCATTCCATTCCATTCCATTCCATTCCATTCCATTCCATTCCGTTCCGTTCCGTTCCGTTGCGTTCCGTTCCATTCTACTCGGGTTGATTCCATTCTATTCCATTCCATTCCATTTGACTCCATTCGATTCCATTCCATTCCATTGCATTGAATTCCATTCCATTCCATTCCATTCCATTCCATTCCATTCCACTCCATTGAATTCCATTCCATTCCATTCCATTCCATTCCATTCCATTCCATTCCACTCCATTCCATTCCATTCCATTCTACTGGTGTCCATTCCATTCCATTCCATTCCATTCCATTCCATTCCATTCCATTCCTTTCCATTCCATTGCATTCCATTGCATTCCATTCCATTCCATTCCATTCCATTCCATTCCACTCCACTCCACTCCACTCCACTCCATTCCACTCCACTCCACTCCGGTACATTCCATTCCATTCCATTCCATTCCATTCCATTCCGTGCTTCTCGGGTACATTCCGTTCCGTTCCATTCCATTCCATTCCATTCCATTCCGTTCCAGTGCACTCTACTCCACTCCACTCCACTCCACTCCACTCCGGTACATTCCATTCCATTCCATTCCATTCCATTCCATTCCATTTCCATTCCCATTCCATTTCCATTCCCGTTCCATTTCCATTCCCGTTTCTTTTCCATTCCCGTTCCATTTCCATTCCAGTTCCATTACCATTCCCGTTCCATTTCCATTCCCGATCCATTTCCATTCCCGTTCCATTTCCATTCCCGTTCCATTTCCATTCCCGTTCCATTACCATTCCCGTTCCATTTCCGTTCCCGTTCCGTTTCCGTTCCCGTTCCATTTCCGTTCTCTTTCCGTTTCCGTTCCCGTTCCATTTCCCTTCCCGTTCCTTTTCCGTTACCGTACCATTTCCATTCCCGTTCCATTTCCATTCCCTTTCCATTTCCATTTCATTCCATTCCGTTCTGCTCGGGTACATTCCATTCCATTCCATTGCATTCCATTCCGTTCTGCTCCTGTCCATTCCATTCCATTCCAATCCGTTCCATTCCGTTCTACTCGGGTAGATTCCATTCCATTCCATTCCATTCCATTCCATTCCATTCCATTCCATTCTACTGGTGTCCATTCCATTCCATTCCATTCCATTCCATTCCATTCCATTCCATTCCATTCCATTGCATTCCATTCCATTCCATTCCATTCCGTTCCGTTCTACTCGGTTACATTCCATTCAATTCCATTCCATTCCGTTCTACTCGGGTAGATTCCATTCCATTCCATTCCATTCCTTTCCATTCCATTCCATTCCATTGCATTGCATTGCACTCAATTCCATTCCATTCCATTCCATTCCATTCCATTCCATTCCATTCCATTCCGTTCCGTTCAACTCGGTTACATTCCTTTCAATTACATTCCATTCCGTTCTACTCGGTTACATTCCATTCCATTCCATTCCATTCCATTCCAATCCATTCCATTCCATTCCATTCCGTTCTACTCGGGTACATTCCATTCCATTCCATTCCATTCCATTCCATTCCATTCCATTCCATTCCGTTCTACTTTGGTACATTCCATTCCATTCCATTCCATTCCATTCCATTCCATTACATTCCATTCCATTCCATTCCGTTCTACTCGGGTTGATTCCATTCTATTCCATTCCATTCCATTCCATTCCATTCCATTCCATTCCATTCCATTCCATTCCAATCGATTCCATTCCATTCCATTCCATTGAATTCCATTCCATTCCATTCCATTCCATTCCATTCCATTCCATTCCATTCCATTCCATTCCATTCCATTGAATTCCATTCCATTCCATTCCATTCCATTCCATTGAATTCCATTCCGTTCCATTCCATTCCATTGAATTCCATTCCATTCCATTCCATTCCATTCCATTCCATTCCATTCCATTCCATTCCATTCCATTCCATTGAATTCCATTCCATTCCATTCCATTCCATTCCATTCCATTCCATTCCATCCCATTCCATTCCATTCCATTCCATTCCGTTCTACTCGGGTTGATTCCATTCTATTCCATTCCATTCCATTCGATCCCATTTGATTCCATTCGATTCCATTCAATTCCATTCGATTCCATTCCATTCCACTCCATTCCATTCCATTGAATTCCATTCCATTCCATTCCATTCCATTCCATTCCATTCCATTCCATTCCATTCCATTGAATTCCATTCCATTCCATTCCATTCCATTCAATTGAATTCCGTTCCATTCCATTCCATTCCGTTCCGTTCCGTCCCGTTCCGTTCCGTTCCGTTCCGTTGCGTTCCGTTCCGTTCTACTCGGGTTGATTAAATTCTGTTCCTTTCCATTCTATTCGATTCCATTCGATTCCAATCGATTCCATTCGATTCCATTCGATTCCATTGAATTCCATTCCATTCCATTCCATTCCATTGAATTCCGTTGCATTATATTCCATTCCGTTCCGTTCCGTCCCGTTCCGTTCCGTTCCGTTCCGTTGCGTGCCGTTCCGTTCTACTCGGGTTGATTCCATTCCATTCCATTCCATTCCATTCCATTCTATTCCATTCCATTCCATTGAATTCCATTCCATTCCATTCCATTCCATTCCATTCCATTCCATTCCGTTCTACTCGGGTTGATTCCATTCTATTCCATTCCATTCCATTCGATCTCATTCGATTCCATTCGATTCCATTCGATTCCACTCCATTCCATTCCATTGAATTCCATTCCATTCCATTCCATTCCATTCCATTCCATTGAATTCCATTCCATTCCATTCCATTCCATTCCATTCCATTCCATTCCATTGAATTCCATTCCATTCCATTGAATTCCATTCCATTCCATTCCATTCCATTGAATTCCGTTCCATTCCATTCCATTCCATTCCATTCCATTCCATTGAATTCCATTCCATTCCATTCCATAGAATTCCGTTCCATTCCATTCCATTCCATTCCATTCCATTCCATTCCATTCCATTCCATTGAATTCCATTCCATTCCATTCCATTCCTTTCCATTGAATTCCATTCTGTTCCATTCCATTCCTTTGAATTCCGTTCCATTCCATTCCATTCCATTCCTTTCCGTTCCGTTCCGTTCCGTTCCGTTCCGTTGCGCTCCGCTCCGTTCTACTCGGGTTGATTCCATTCTATTCCATTCCATTCCATTCGATCCCATTCGATTCCATTCGATTCCATTCGATTCCATTCGATTCCACTCCATTCCATTCCATAGAATTCCATTCCATTCCATTCCATTTGAATTCCATTCCATTCCATTCCATTCCATTCTATTCCATTCCATCCCATTCCATTCCATTCCATTCCATTCTACTCGGGTTGATTGCATTCTATTCCATTCCATTCCATTCCATTCCATTCCATTCGATTCCATTCGATTCCATTCGATTCCATTCGATTCCATTCCATTCCATTCCATTCCATTCCATTCCATTCCATTCCATTGAATTCCATTCCATTCATTCCATTCCATTCCATTCCATTCCATTGAATTCCATTCCATTCCATTCCATTCCATTCCATTCCATTCCTTTCCATTCCATTGAATTCCATTCCATTCCATAGAATTCCATTCCATTCCATTCCATTCCATTGAATTCCGTTCCTTTCCATTCCATTCCATTCCGTTCCGTTCCGTTCCGTTCCGTTGCGTTCCGTTCCGTTCAACTAGGGTTGATTCCATTCTATTCAATTCCATTCCATTCCATTCTACACGGGTTGATCATTCCATTCCGTTCCGTTCCGTTCCGTTCCGTTCCGTACCGTTCTACTCTGGTTGATTCCATTCTATTCCATTCCATTCCATTCGATTCCATTCGACTCCATTCCATTCCATTCCATTCCATTCTATTCCATTCCATTGCATTCCATTCCACTCCATTCCATTCCATTCCATTCCATTCCATTACATTCCATTCCGTTCCGTTCCGTTCCGTTCCGTTCCGTTCCGTTGCGTTCCGTTCCGTTCTACTCGGGTTGATTCCATTCTATTCCATTCCATTCCATTTGACTCCATTCGATTCCATTCCATTCCATTGCATTGAATTCCATTCCATTCCATTCCATTCCATTCCACTCCATTGAATTCCATTCCATTCCATTCCATTCCATTCCATTCCATTCCATTCCATTCCACTCCATTCCATTCCACTCCACTGCACTCCACTCCACTCCACTCCATTTCATTCCCTTCCATTCCATTAAATTGAATTCCATTCCATTCCATTCCATTCCATTCCATTCCATTCCATTCCACTCCATTCCATTCCACTCCACTCTACTCCACTCCACTCCATTCCATTCCCTTCCATTCCATTCAATTGAATTGCCTTGAATTCCATTCCATTCCATTCAATAACATTTCATTCCATTCCATTCCATTCCATTCCATTCCTTTCCATTCCATTCCATTCTACTCGGGTTGATTCCATTCTATTCCATTCCATTCCATTCGATTCCATTCGATTCCATTCGATTCCATTCGATTCCATTCGTTTCCATTCCATTCCATTCCATTCTATTCCATTGAATTCCATTCCATTCCATTCCATTCCATTCCATTCCATTGCATTCCATTCCATTGAATTCCATTGAATTCCATTCCATTGAATTCCATTCCATTCCATTCCATTCCATTCCATTCCATTCCATTGAATTCCATTCCATTCCATTCCATTCCATTCCATTCCATTGAATTCCATTCCATTCCATTCCATTCCATGGAATTCCGTTCCATTCCATTCCATTCCGTTCCGTTCCGTCCCGTTCCGTTCCGTTCCGTTCCGTTGCGTTCCGTTCCGTTCTACTCGGGTTGATTCCATTCTATTCCATTCCATTCCATTCGATTCCATTCGATTCCATTCGATTCCACTCCATTCCATTCCATAGAATTCCATTCCATTCCATTCCATTCCATTGAATTCCATTCCAATCCATTCCATTCCATGGAATTCCATTCCATTCCATTCCATTCCATTGAATTCCATTCCATTCCATTCCATTCCATTCCATTCCATTCCATTCTACTGGTGTCCATTCCATTCCATTCCATTCCATTCCATTCCATTCCATTCCATTCCTTTCCATTCCATTGCATTCCATTGCATTCCGTTCCATTCCATTCCATTCCATTCCATTCCATTCCATTCCACTCCACTCCACTCCACTCCACTCCATTCCACTCCACTCCACTCCGGTACATTCCATTCCATTCCATTCCATTCCATTCCATTCCATTCCGTGCTTCTCGGGTACATTCCGTTCCGTTCCATTCCATTCCATTCCATTCCATTCCATTCCGTTCCAGTGCACTCTACTCCACTCCACTCCACTCCACTCCACTCCGGTACATTCCATTCCATTCCATTCCATTCCATTCCATTCCATTTCCATTCCCATTCCATTTCCATTCCCGTTCCATTTCCATTCCCGTTTCTTTTCCATTCCCGTTCCATTTCCATTCCAGTTCCATTACCATTCCCGTTCCATTTCCTTTCCCGATCCATTTCCATTCCCGTTCCATTTCCATTCCCGTTCCATTTCCATTCCCGTTCCATTACCATTCCCGTTCCATTTCCGTTCCCGTTCCGTTTCCGTTCCCGTTCCATTTCCGTTCTCGTTCCGTTTCCGTTCCCGTTCCATTTCCGTTCTCGTTCTGTTTCCGTTCCCGTTCCATTTCCATTCCCGTTCCATTTCCGTTCCTGTTCCATTTCCATTCCCGTTCCATTTCCATTCCCTTTCCATTTCCATTTCATTCCATTCAGTTCTGCTCGGGTACATTCCATGCCATTCCATTGCATTCCATTCCGTTCTGCTCCTGTCCATTCCATTCCATTCCATTCCGTTCCATTCCGTTCTACTCGGGTAGATTCCATTCCATTCCATTCCATTCCATTCCATTCCATTCCATTCCATTCCATTCCATTCAACTGGTGTCCATTCCATTCCATTCCATTCCATTCCATTCCATTCGATTGCATTCCATTCCATTCCATTCCATTCCGTTCCGTTCTACTCGGTTACATTCCATTCAATTCCATTCCATTCCGTTCTACTCGGGTAGATTCCATTCCATTCAATTCCATTCCTTTCCATTCCATTGCATTCCATTGCATTGCATTGCACTCAATTCCATTCCATTCCATTCCATTCCATTCCATTCCATTCCATTCCATTCCGTTCCGTTCAACTCGGTTACATTCCTTTCAATTACATTCCATTCCGTTCTACTCGGTTACATTCCATTCCATTCCATTCCATTCCATTCCAATCCATTCCATTCCATTCCATTCCGTTCTACTCGGGTACATTCCATTCCATTCCATTCCATTCCATTCCATTCCATTCCATTCCATTCCGTTCTACTCAGGTTGATTCCATTCTATTCCATTCCATTCCATTCCATTCCATTCCATTCCATTCCATTCGATTCCATTCCATTCCATTCCATAGAATTCCATTCCATTCCATTCCATTCCATGGAATTCCATTCCATTCCATTCCATTCCATGGAATTCCATTCCATTCCATTCCATTCCATTCCATTACATTCCATTCCATTCCATTCCATTGCATTCCATTCCATTCCATTCCATTCCATTCCATTGAATTCCATTCCGTTCCATTCCATTCCATTGAATTCCATTCCGTTCCATTCCATTCCATTCCATTCCATTCCATCCCATTCCATTCCATTCCATTCCATTCCATTCCATTCCATCCCATTCCATTCCATTCCATTCCATTCCGTTCTACTCGGGTTGATTCCATTCTATTCCATTCCATTCCATTCGATCCCATTTGATTCCATTCGATTCCATTCAATTCCATTCGATTCCATTCCATTCCACTCCATTCCATTCCATTGAATTCCGTTCCATTCCATTCCATTCCATTCCATTCCATTCCATTCCATTCCATGGAATTCCATTCCATTCCATTCCATTCCATTCCATTCCATAGAATTCCATTCCATTCCATTCCATTCCACTGAATTCCGTTCCATTCCATTCCATTCCGTTCCGTTCCGTTCCGTTCCGTTCCGTTCCGTTCTGTTGCGTTCCGTTCCGTTCCGTTGTGTTCCGTTCCGTTCTACTCGGGTTGATTCCATTCTATTCCATTCCATTCCAATCCATTCCATTCCATTCCATTGAATTCCATTCCATTCCATTCCATTCCATTCCATTCCATTCCATTCCATTCCATTCCATTGAATTCCATTCCATTCCATTCCATTCCATTCCATTCCATTGAATTCCATTCCATTCCATTCCATTCCATGGAATTCCGTTCCATTCCATTCCATTCCGTTCCGTTCCGTCCCGTTCCGTTCCGTTCCGTTCCGTTGCGTTCCGTTCCGTTCTACTCGGGTTGATTCCATTCTATTCCATTCCATTCCATTCGATTCCATTCGATTCCATTCGATTCCACTCCATTCCATTCCATAGAATTCCATTCCATTCCATTCCATTCCATTGAATTCCGTTCCTTTCCATTCCATTCCATTCCGTTCCGTTCCATTCCGTTCCGTTGCGTTGCGTTCCGTTCAACTAGGGTTGATTCCATTCTATTCAATTCCATTCCATTCCATTCTACACGGGTTGATCATTCCATTCCGTTCCGTTCCGTTCCGTTCCGTTCCGTTCCGTACCGTTCTACTCGGGTTGATTCCATTCTATTCCATTCCATTCCATTCGATTCCATTCGACTCCATTCCATTCCATTCCATTCCATTCCATTCCATTGCATTCCATTCCACTCCATTCCATTCCATTCCATTCCATTCCATTACATTCCATTCCGTTCCGTTCCATTCCGTTCCGTTCCGTTGCATTCCGTTCCGTTCTACTCGGGTTGATTCCATTCTATTCCATTCCATTCCATTTGACTCCATTCGATTCCATTCCATTCCATTGCATTGAATTCCATTCCATTCCATTCCATTCCATTCCATTCCATTCCATTCCACTCCATTGAATTCCATTCCATTCCATTCCATTCCATTCCATTCCATTCCATTCCACTCCATTCCATTCCATTCCATTCTACTGGTGTCCATTCCATTCCATTCCATTCCATTCCATTCCATTCCATTCCTTTCCATTCCATTGCATTCCATTGCATTCCATTCCATTCCATTCCATTCCATTCCATTCCATTCCACTCCACTCCACTCCACTCCACTCCATTCCACTCCACTCCACTCCGGTACATTCCATTCCATTCCATTCCATTCCATTCCATTCCATTCCGTGCTTCTCGGGTACATTCCGTTCCGTTCCATTCCATTCCATTCCATTCCATTCCGTTCCAGTGCACTCTACTCCACTCCACTCCACTCCACTCCACTCCGGTACATTCCATTCCATTCCATTCCATTCCATTCCATTCCATTCCATTTCCATTCCCATTCCATTTCCATTCCCGTTCCATTTCCATTCCCGTTTCTTTTCCATTCCCGTTCCATTTCCATTCCAGTTCCATTACCATTCCCGTTCCATTTCCATTCCCGATCCATTTCCATTCCCGTTCCATTTCCATTCCCGTTCCATTTCCATTCCCGTTCCATTACCATTCCCGTTCCATTTCCGTTCCCGTTCCGTTTCCGTTCCCGTTCCATTTCCGTTCTCTTTCCGTTTCCGTTCCCGTTCCATTTCCATTCCCGTTCCATTTCCGTTCCCGTTCCATTTCCATTCCCGTTCCATTTCCATTCCCTTTCCATTTCCATTTCATTCCATTCCGTTCTGCTCCTGTCCATTCCATTCCATTCCAATCCGTTCCATTCCGTTCTACTCGGGTAGATTCCATTCCATTCCATTCCATTCCATTCCATTCCATTCCATTCCATTCCATTCCATTCTACTGGTGTCCATTCCATTCCATTCCATTCCATTCCATTCCATTCCATTCCATTCCATTGCATTCCATTCCATTCCATTCCATTCCGTTCCGTTCTACTCGGTTACATTCCATTCAATTCCATTCCATTCCGTTCTACTCGGGTAGATTCCATTCCATTCCATTCCATTCCTTTCCATTCCATTCCATTCCATTGCATTGCATTGCACTCAATTCCATTCCATTCCATTCCATTCCATTCCATTCCATTCCATTCCATTCCGTTCCATTCAACTCGGTTACATTCCATTCAATTACATTCCATTCCGTTCTACTCGGTTACATTCCATTCCATTCCATTCCATTCCATTCCATTCCAATCCATTCCATTCCATTCCATTCCGTTCTACTCGGGTACATTCCATTCCATTCCATTCCATTCCATTCCATTCCATTCCATTCCATTCCGTTCTACTTTGGTACATTCCATTCCATTCCATTCCATTCCATTCCATTCCATTCCATTCCATTCCATTCCATTCCATTCCATTCCGTTCTACTCGGGTTGATTCCATTCTATTCCATTCCATTCCATTCCATTCCATTCCATTCCATTCCATTCCAATCGATTCCATTCCATTCCATTCCATTGAATTCCATTCCATTCCATTCCATTCCATTCCATTCCATTCCATTCCATTCCATTCCATTGAATTCCATTCCATTCCATTCCATTCCATTCCATTGAATTCCATTCCGTTCCATTCCATTCCATTGAATTCCATTCCATTCCATTCCATTCCATTCCATTCCATTCCATTCCATTCCATTCCATTCCATTGAATTCCATTCCATTCCATTCCATTCCATTCCATTCCATTCCATTCCATTCCATCCCATTCCATTCCATTCCATTCCATTCCGTTCTACTCGGGTTGATTCCATTCTATTCCATTCCATTCCATTCGATCCCATTTGATTCCATTCGATTCCATTCAATTCCATTCGATTCCATTCCATTCCACTCCATTCCATTCCATTGAATTCCATTCCATTCCATTCCATTCCATTCCATTCCATTCCATTCCATTCCATTGAATTCCATTCCATTCCATTACATTCCATTCAATTGAATTCCGTTCCATTCCATTCCATTCCGTTCCGTTCCGTCCCGTTCCGTTCCGTTCCGTTCCGTTGCGTTCCGTTCCGTTCTACTCGGGTTGATTAAATTCTGTTCCTTTCCATTCTATTCGATTCCATTCGATTCCAATCGATTCCATTCGATTCCATTCGATTCCATTGAATTCCATTCCATTCCATTCCATTGAATTCCGTTGCATTATATTCCATTCCGTTCCGTTCCGTCCCGTTCCGTTCCGTTCCGTTCCGTTGCGTGCCGTTCCGTTCTACTCGGGTTGATTCCATTCCATTCCATTCCATTCCATTCCATTCCATTCCATTCCATTCCATTGAATTCCATTCCATTCCATTCCATTCCATTCCATTCCATTCCGTTCTACTCGGGTTGATTCCATTCTATTCCATTCCATTCCATTCGATCTCATTCGATTCCATTCGATTCCATTCGATTCCACTCCATTCCATTCCATTGAATTCCATTCCATTCCATTCCATTCCATTCCATTCCATTGAATTCCATTCCATTCCATTCCATTCCATTCCATTCCATTGAATTCCATTCCATTCCATTCCATTCCATGGAATTCCGTTCCATTCCATTCCATTCCGTTCCGTTCCGTCCCGTTCCGTTCCGTTCCGTTCCGTTGCGTTCCGTTCCGTTCTACTCGGGTTGATTCCATTCTATTCCATTCCATTCCATTCGATTCCATTCGATTCCATTCGATTCCACTCCATTCCATTCCATAGAATTCCATTCCATTCCATTCCATTCCATTGAATTCCGTTCCTTTCCATTCCATTCCATTCCGTTCCGTTCCATTCCGTTCCGTTGCGTTGCGTTCCGTTCAACTAGGGTTGATTCCATTCTATTCAATTCCATTCCATTCCATTCTACACGGGTTGATCATTCCATTCCGTTCCGTTCCGTTCCGTTCCGTTCCGTTCCGTACCGTTCTACTCGGGTTGATTCCATTCTATTCCATTCCATTCCATTCGATTCCATTCGACTCCATTCCATTCCATTCCATTCCATTCCATTCCATTGCATTCCATTCCACTCCATTCCATTCCATTCCATTCCATTCCATTACATTCCATTCCGTTCCGTTCCATTCCGTTCCGTTCCGTTGCATTCCGTTCCGTTCTACTCGGGTTGATTCCATTCTATTCCATTCCATTCCATTTGACTCCATTCGATTCCATTCCATTCCATTGCATTGAATTCCATTCCATTCCATTCCATTCCATTCCATTCCATTCCACTCCATTGAATTCCATTCCATTCCATTCCATTCCATTCCATTCCATTCCATTCCACTCCATTCCATTCCATTCCATTCTACTGGTGTCCATTCCATTCCATTCCATTCCATTCCATTCCATTCCATTCCTTTCCATTCCATTGCATTCCATTGCATTCCATTCCATTCCATTCCATTCCATTCCATTCCACTCCACTCCACTCCACTCCACTCCATTCCACTCCACTCCACTCCGGTACATTCCATTCCATTCCATTCCATTCCATTCCATTCCATTCCGTGCTTCTCGGGTACATTCCGTTCCGTTCCATTCCATTCCATTCCATTCCATTCCGTTCCAGTGCACTCTACTCCACTCCACTCCACTCCACTCCACTCCGGTACATTCCATTCCATTCCATTCCATTCCATTCCATTCCATTCCATTTCCATTCCCATTCCATTTCCATTCCCGTTCCATTTCCATTCCCGTTTCTTTTCCATTCCCGTTCCATTTCCATTCCAGTTCCATTACCATTCCCGTTCCATTTCCATTCCCGATCCATTTCCATTCCCGTTCCATTTCCATTCCCGTTCCATTTCCATTCCCGTTCCATTACCATTCCCGTTCCATTTCCGTTCCCGTTCCGTTTCCGTTCCCGTTCCATTTCCGTTCTCTTTCCGTTTCCGTTCCCGTTCCATTTCCATTCCCGTTCCATTTCCGTTCCCGTTCCATTTCCATTCCCGTTCCATTTCCATTCCCTTTCCATTTCCATTTCATTCCATTCCGTTCTGCTCGGGTACATTCCATTCCATTCCATTGCATTCCATTCCGTTCTGCTCCTCTCCATTCCATTCCATTCCAATCCGTTCCATTCCGTTCTACTCGGGTAGATTCCATTCCATTCCATTCCATTCCATTCCATTCCATTCCATTCCATTCCATTCTACTGGTGTCCATTCCATTCCATTCCATTCCATTCCATTCCATTCCATTCCATTCCATTGCATTCCATTCCATTCCATTCCATTCCGTTCCGTTCTACTCGGTTACATTCCATTCAATTCCATTCCATTCCGTTCTACTCGGGTAGATTCCATTCCATTCCATTCCATTCCATTCCATTCCATTCCGTTCTACTTTGGTACATTCCATTCCATTCCATTCCATTCCATTCCATTCCATTCCATTCCATTCCATTCCATTCCATTCCGTTCTACTCGGGTTGATTCCATTCTATTCCATTCCATTCCATTCCATTCCATTCCATTCCATTCCATTCCAATCGATTCCATTCCATTCCATTCCATTGAATTCCATTCCATTCCATTCCATTCCATTCCATTCCATTCCATTCCATTCCATTCCATTGAATTCCATTCCATTCCATTCCATTCCATTCCATTGAATTCCATTCCGTTCCATTCCATTCCATTGAATTCCATTCCATTCCATTCCATTCCATTCCATTCCATTCCATTCCATTCCATTCCATTCCATTCCATTGAATTCCATTCCATTCCATTCCATTCCATTCCATTCCATTCCATTCCATTCCATCCCATTCCATTCCATTCCATTCCATTCCGTTCTACTCGGGTTGATTCCATTCTATTCCATTCCATTCCATTCGATCCCATTTGATTCCATTCGATTCCATTCAATTCCATTCGATTCCATTCCATTCCACTCCATTCCATTCCATTGAATTCCATTCCATTCCATTCCATTCCATTCCATTCCATTCCATTGAATTCCATTCCATTCCATTACATTCCATTCAATTGAATTCCGTTCCATTCCATTCCATTCCGTTCCGTTCCGTCCCGTTCCGTTCCGTTCCGTTCCGTTGCGTTCCGTTCCGTTCTACTCGGGTTGATTAAATTCTGTTCCTTTCCATTCTATTCGATTCCATTCGATTCCAATCGATTCCATTCGATTCCATTCGATTCCATTGAATTCCATTCCATTCCATTCCATTGAATTCCGTTGCATTATATTCCATTCCGTTCCGTTCCGTCCCGTTCCGTTCCGTTCCGTTCCGTTGCGTGCCGTTCCGTTCTACTCGGGTTGATTCCATTCCATTCCATTCCATTCCATTCCATTCCATTCCATTCCATTGAATTCCATTCCATTCCATTCCATTCCATTCCATTCCATTCCATTCCGTTCTACTCGGGTTGATTCCATTCTATTCCATTCCATTCCATTCGATCTCATTCGATTCCATTCGATTCCATTCGATTCCACTCCATTCCATTCCATTGAATTCCATTCCATTCCATTCCATTCCATTCCATTCCATTGAATTCCATTCCATTCCATTCCATTCCATTCCATTCCATTCCATTCCATTCCATTCCATTCCATTGAATTCCATTCCATTCCATTGAATTCCATTCCATTCCATTCCATTCCATTGAATTCCGTTCCATTCCATTCCATTCCATTCCATTCCATTCCATTGAATTCCATTCCATTCCATTCCATAGAATTCCGTTCCATTCCATTCCATTCCATTCCATTCCATTCCATTCCATTCCATTCCATTGAATTCCATTCCATTCCATTCCATTCCTTTCCATTGAATTCCATTCTGTTCCATTCCATTCCTTTGAATTCCGTTCCATTCGATTCCATTCCATTCCTTTCAGTTCCGTTCCGTTCCGTTCCGTTCCGTTGCGCTCCGCTCCGTTGTACTCGGGTTGATTCCATTCTATTCCATTCCATTCCATTCGATCCCATTCGATTCCATTCGATTCCATTCGATTCCATTCGATTCCACTCCATTCCATTCCATAGAATTCCATTCCATTCCATTCCATTTGAATTCCATTCCATTCCATTCCATTCCATTCTATTCCATTCCATCCCATTCCATTCCATTCCATTCCATTCTACTCGGGTTGATTGCATTCTATTCCATTCCATTCCATTCCATTCCATTCCATTCCATTCGATTCCATTCGATTCCATTCGATTCCATTCCATTCCATTCCATTCCATTCCATTCCATTCCATTGAATTCCATTCCATTCCATTCCATTCCATTCCATTCCATTCCATTCCATTCCATTGAATTCCATTCCATTCCATAGAATTCCATTCCATTCCATTCCATTCCATTGAATTCCGTTCCTTTCCATTCCATTCCATTCCGTTCCGTTCCGTTCCGTTCCATTGCGTTCCGTTCCGTTCAACTAGGGTTGATTCCATTCTAATCAATTCCATTCCATTCCATTCTACACGGGTTGATCATTCCATTCCGTTCCGTTCCGTTCCGTTCCGTTCCGTTCCGTACCGTTCTACTCGGGTTGATTCCATTCTATTCCATTCCATTCCATTCGATTCCATTCGACTCCATTCCATTCCATTCCATTCCATTCTATTCCATTCCATTGCATTCCATTCCACTCCATTCCATTCCATTCCATTCCATTCCATTACATTCCATTCCGTTCCGTTCCGTTCCGTTCCGTTCCGTTGCGTTCCGTTCCGTTCTACTCGGGTTGATTCCATTCTATTCCATTCCATTCCATTTGACTCCATTCGATTCCATTCCATTCCATTGCATTGAATTCCATTCCATTCCATTCCATTCCATTCCATTCCATTCCACTCCATTGAATTCCATTCCATTCCATTCCATTCCATTCCATTCCATTCCATTCCATTCCATTCCACTCCATTCCATTCCACTCCACTGCACTCCACTCCACTCCACTCCATTTCATTCCCTTCCATTCCATTAAATTGAATTCCATTCCATTCCATTCCATTCCATTCCATTCCATTCCACTCCATTCCATTCCACTCCACTCTACTCCACTCCACTCCATTCCATTCCCTTCCATTCCATTCAATTGAATTGCCTTGAATTCCATTCCATTCCATTCAATAACATTTCATTCCATTCCATTCCATTCCATTCCATTCCTTTCCATTCCATTCCGTTCTACTCGGGTTGATTCCTTTCTATTCCATTCCATTCCATTCGATTCCATTCGATTCCATTCGATTCCATTCGATTCCATTCGTTTCCATTCCATTCCATTCCATTCTATTCCATTGAATTCCATTCCATTCCATTCCATTCCATTCCATTCCATTCCATTGCATTCCATTCCATTGAATTCCATTGAATTCCATTCCATTGAATTCCATTCCATTCCATTCCATTCCATTCCATTCCATTCCATTCCATTGAATTCCATTCCATTCCATTCCATTCCATTCCATTCCATTGAATTCCATTCCATTCCATTCCATTCCATGGAATTCCGTTCCATTCCATTCCATTCCGTTCCGTTCCGTCCCGTTCCGTTCCGTTCCGTTCCGTTGCGTTCCGTTCCGTTCTACTCGGGTTGATTCCATTCTATTCCATTCCATTCCATTCGATTCCATTCGATTCCATTCGATTCCACTCCATTCCATTCCATAGAATTCCATTCCATTCCATTCCATTCCATTGAATTCCATTCCAATCCATTCCATTCCATGGAATTCCATTCCATTCCATTCCATTCCATTGAATTCCATTCCATTCCATTCCATTCCATTCCATTCCATTCCATTCCATTCTACTGGTGTCCATTCCATTCCATTCCATTCCATTCCATTCCATTCCATTCCTTTCCATTCCATTGCATTCCATTGCATTCCGTTTCCATTCCATTCCATTTCCATTCCCATTCCATTTCCATTCCCGTTCCATTTCCATTCCCGTTTCTTTTCCATTCCCGTTCCATTTCCATTCCAGTTCCATTACCATTCCCATTCCATTTCCTTTCCCGATCCATTTCCATTCCCGTTCCATTTCCATTCCCGTTCCATTTCCATTCCCGTTCCATTACCATTCCCGTTCCATTTCCGTTCCCGTTCCGTTTCCGTTCCCGTTCCATTTCCGTTCTCGTTCCGTTTCCGTTCCCGTTCCATTTCCGTTCTCGTTCCGTTTCCGTTCCCGTTCCATTTCCATTCCCGTTCCATTTCCGTTCCCGTTCCATTTCCATTCCCGTTCCATTTCCATTCCCTTTCCATTTCCATTTCATTCCATTCCGTTCTGCTCGGGTACATTCCATGCCATTCCATTGCATTCCATTCCGTTCTGCTCCTGTCCATTCCATTCCATTCCATTCCGTTCCATTCCGTTCTACTCGGGTAGATTCCATTCCATTCCATTCCATTCCATTCCATTCCATTCCATTCCATTCCATTCCATTCCATTCAACTGGTGTCCATTCCATTCCATTCCATTAAATTCCATTCCATTCGATTGCATTCCATTCCATTCCATTCCATTCCGTTCCGTTCTACTCGGATACATTCCATTCAATTCCATTCCATTCCGTTCTACTCGGGTAGATTCCATTCCATTCAATTCCATTCCTTTCCATTCCATTGCATTCCATTGCATTGCATTGCACTCAATTCCATTCCATTCCATTCCATTCCATTCCATTCCATTCCATTCCATTCCATTCCATTCCGTTCCGTTCAACTCGGTTACATTCCATTCAATTACATTCCATTCCGTTCTACTCGGTTACATTCCATTCCATTCCATTCCATTCCATTCCAATCCATTCCATTCCATTCCATTCCGTTCTACTCGGGTACATTCCATTCCATTCCATTCCATTCCATTCCATTCCATTCCATTCCGTTCTACTTTGGTACATTCCATTCCATTCCATTCCATTCCATTCCATTCCATTCCATTGCATTCCATTCCGTTCTACTCAGGTTGATTCCATTCTATTCCATTCCATTCCATTCCATTCCATTCCATTCCATTCCATTCGATTCCATTCCATTCCATTCCATAGAATTCCATTCCATTCCATTCCATTCCATTCCATTCCATTCCATTCCATTCCATTCCATTCCATTGCATTCCATTCCATTCCATTCCATTCCATTCCATTCCATCCCATTCCATTCCATTCCATTCCATTCCATCCCATTCCATTCCATTCCATTCCATTGAATTCCATTCCATTCCATTCCATTCCATTGAATTCCGTTCCATTCCATTCCATTCCATTCCATTCCATTCCATTGAATTCCATTCCATTCCATTCCATAGAATTCCGTTCCATTCCATTCCATTCCATTCCATTCCATTCCATTCCATTCCATTCCATTGAATTCCATTCCATTCCATTCCATTCCTTTCCATTGAATTCCATTCTGTTCCATTCCATTCCTTTGAATTCCGTTCCATTCGATTCCATTCCATTCCTTTCAGTTCCGTTCCGTTCCGTTCCGTTCCGTTGCGCTCCGCTCCGTTGTACTCGGGTTGATTCCATTCTATTCCATTCCATTCCATTCGATCCCATTCGATTCCATTCGATTCCATTCGATTCCATTCGATTCCACTCCATTCCATTCCATAGAATTCCATTCCATTCCATTCCATTTGAATTCCATTCCATTCCATTCCATTCCATTCTATTCCATTCCATCCCATTCCATTCCATTCCATTCCATTCTACTCGGGTTGATTGCATTCTATTCCATTCCATTCCATTCCATTCCATTCCATTCCATTCCATTCGATTCCATTCGATTCCATTCGATTCCATTCCATTCCATTCCATTCCATTCCATTCCATTCCATTCCATTGAATTCCATTCCTTTCCATTCCATTCCATTCCATTCCATTCCATTCCATTCCATTCCATTCCATTGAATTCCATTCCATTCCATAGAATTCCATTCCATTCCATTCCATTCCATTGAATTCCGTTCCTTTCCATTCCATTCCATTCCGTTCCGTTCCGTTCCGTTCCATTGCGTTCCGTTCCGTTCAACTAGGGTTGATTCCATTCTATTCAATTCCATTCCATTCCATTCTACACGGGTTGATCATTCCATTCCGTTCCGTTCCGTTCCGTTCCGTTCCGTTCCGTACCGTTCTACTCGGGTTGATTCCATTCTATTCCATTCCATTCCATTCGATTCCATTCGACTCCATTCCATTCCATTCCATTCCATTCTATTCCATTCCATTGCATTCCATTCCACTCCATTCCATTCCATTCCATTCCATTCCATTACATTCCATTCCGTTCCGTTCCGTTCCGTTCCGTTCCGTTGCGTTCCGTTCCGTTCTACTCGGGTTGATTCCATTCTATTCCATTCCATTCCATTTGACTCCATTCGATTCCATTCCATTCCATTGCATTGAATTCCATTCCATTCCATTCCATTCCATTCCATTCCATTCCACTCCATTGAATTCCATTCCATTCCATTCCATTCCATTCCATTCCATTCCATTCCATTCCATTCCATTCCATTCCACTCCATTCCATTCCACTCCACTGCACTCCACTCCACTCCACTCCATTTCATTCCCTTCCATTCCATTAAATTGAATTCCATTCCATTCCATTCCATTCCATTCCATTCCATTCCATTCCACTCCATTCCATTCCACTCCACTCTACTCCACTCCACTCCATTCCATTCCCTTCCATTCCATTCAATTGAATTGCCTTGAATTCCATTCCATTCCATTCAATAACATTTCATTCCATTCCATTCCATTCCATTCCATTCCTTTCCATTCCATTCCGTTCTACTCGGGTTGATTCCTTTCTATTCCATTCCATTCCATTCGATTCCATTCGATTCCATTCGATTCCATTCGATTCCATTCGTTTCCATTCCATTCCATTCCATTCTATTCCATTGAATTCCATTCCATTCCATTCCATTCCATTCCATTCCATTCCATTGCATTCCATTCCATTGAATTCCATTGAATTCCATTCCATTGAATTCCATTCCATTCCATTCCATTCCATTCCATTCCATTCCATTGAATTCCATTCCATTCCATTCCATTCCATTCCATTCCATTGAATTCCATTCCATTCCATTCCATTCCATGGAATTCCGTTCCATTCCATTCCATTCCGTTCCGTTCCGTCCCGTTCCGTTCCGTTCCGTTCCGTTGCGTTCCGTTCCGTTCTACTCGGGTTGATTCCATTCTATTCCATTCCATTCCATTCGATTCCATTCGATTCCATTCGATTCCACTCCATTCCATTCCATAGAATTCCATTCCATTCCATTCCATTCCATTGAATTCCATTCCAATCCATTCCATTCCATGGAATTCCATTCCATTCCATTCCATTCCATTGAATTCCATTCCATTCCATTCCATTCCATTCCATTCCATTCCATTCCATTCTACTGGTGTCCATTCCATTCCATTCCATTCCATTCCATTCCATTCCATTCCTTTCCATTCCATTGCATTCCATTGCATTCCGTTTCCATTCCATTCCATTTCCATTCCCATTCCATTTCCATTCCCGTTCCATTTCCATTCCCGTTTCTTTTCCATTCCCGTTCCATTTCCATTCCAGTTCCATTACCATTCCCATTCCATTTCCTTTCCCGATCCATTTCCATTCCCGTTCCATTTCCATTCCCGTTCCATTTCCATTCCCGTTCCATTACCATTCCCGTTCCATTTCCGTTCCCGTTCCGTTTCCGTTCCCGTTCCATTTCCGTTCTCGTTCCGTTTCCGTTCCCGTTCCATTTCCGTTCTCGTTCCGTTTCCGTTCCCGTTCCATTTCCATTCCCGTTCCATTTCCGTTCCCGTTCCATTTCCATTCCCGTTCCATTTCCATTCCCTTTCCATTTCCATTTCATTCCATTCCGTTCTGCTCGGGTACATTCCATGCCATTCCATTGCATTCCATTCCGTTCTGCTCCTGTCCATTCCATTCCATTCCATTCCGTTCCATTCCGTTCTACTCGGGTAGATTCCATTCCATTCCATTCCATTCCATTCCATTCCATTCCATTCCATTCCATTCCATTCCATTCAACTGGTGTCCATTCCATTCCATTCCATTAAATTCCATTCCATTCGATTGCATTCCATTCCATTCCATTCCATTCCGTTCCGTTCTACTCGGATACATTCCATTCAATTCCATTCCATTCCGTTCTACTCGGGTAGATTCCATTCCATTCAATTCCATTCCTTTCCATTCCATTGCATTCCATTGCATTGCATTGCACTCAATTCCATTCCATTCCATTCCATTCCATTCCATTCCATTCCATTCCATTCCATTCCGTTCCGTTCAACTCGGTTACATTCCATTCAATTACATTCCATTCCGTTCTACTCGGTTACATTCCATTCCATTCCATTCCATTCCATTCCAATCCATTCCATTCCATTCCATTCCGTTCTACTCGGGTACATTCCATTCCATTCCATTCCATTCCATTCCATTCCATTCCGTTCTACTTTGGTACATTCCATTCCATTCCATTCCATTCCATTCCATTCCATTCCATTGCATTCCATTCCGTTCTACTCAGGTTGATTCCATTCTATTCCATTCCATTCCATTCCATTCCATTCCATTCCATTCCATTCGATTCCATTCCATTCCATTCCATAGAATTCCATTCCATTCCATTCCATTCCATTCCATTCCATTCCATTCCATTCCATTCCATTCCATTGCATTCCATTCCATTCCATTCCATTCCATTCCATTCCATCCCATTCCATTCCATTCCATTCCATTCCATCCCATTCCATTCCATTCCATTCCATTCCGTTCTACTTGGGTTGATTCCATTCTATTCCATTCCATTCCATTCGATCCCATTTGATTCCATTCGATTCCATTCAATTCCATTCGATTCCATTCCATTCCACTCCATTCCATTCCATTGAATTCCATTCCATTCCATTCCATTCCATTCCATTCCATTCCATTCCATTCCATTCCATGGAATTCCATTCCATTCCATTCCATTCCATTCCATAGAATTCCATTCCATTCCATTCCATTCCACTGAATTCCGTTCCATTCCATTCCATTCCGTTCCGTTCCGTTCCGTTCCGTTCCGTTCCGTTCTGTTGCGTTCCGTTCCGTTCCGTTGTGTTCCGTTCCGTTCTACTCGGGTTGATTCCACTCTATTCCATTCCATTCCAATCCATTCCATTCCATTCCATTGAATTCCATTCCATTCCATTCCATTCCATTCCATTCCATTGAATTCCATTCCATTCCATTCCATTCCATGGAATTCCGTTCCATTCCATTCCATTCCGTTCCGTTCCGTCCCGTTCCGTTCCGTTCCGTTCCGTTGCGTTCCGTTCCGTTCTACTCGGGTTGATTCCATTCTATTCCATTCCATTCCATTCGATTCCATTCGATTCCATTCGATTCCACTCCATTCCATTCCATAGAATTCCATTCCATTCCATTCCATTCCATTGAATTCCATTCCATTCCATTCCATTCCATGGAATTCCATTCCATTCCATTCCATTCCATTGAATCCCATTCCATTCCATTCCATTCCATTCCATTCCATTCCATTCCATTCCATTCCATTTCATTCCATTCCATTCCATTCCATTCTACTGGTGTCCATTCCATTCCATTCCATTCCATTCCATTCCATTCCATTCCATTCCATTCCATTCCTTTCCATTCCATTGCATTCCATTGCATTCCATTCCATTCCATTCCATTCCATTCCATTCCATTCCACTCCACTCCACTCCACTCCATTCCACTCCACTCCACTCCGGTTCATTCCATTCCATTCCATTCCATTCCATTCCATTCCATTCCGTGCTTCTCTGGTACATTCCGTTCCGTTCCATTCCATTCCATTCTGTTCCAGTGCACTCTACTCCACTCCACTCCACTCCACTCCACTCCGGTACATTCCATTCCATTCCATTCCATTCCATTCCATTCCATTCCGTGCTTCTCGGGTACATTCCGTTCCGTTCCATTCCATTCCATTCCATTCCATTCCATTCCGTTCCAGTGCACTCTACTCCACTCCACTCCACTCCACTCCACTCCACTCCGGTACATTCCATTCCATTCCATTCCATTCCATTCCATTCCATTTCCATTCCCATTCCATTTCCATTCCCGTTCCATTTCCATTCCCGTTTCTTTTCCATTCCCGTTCCATTTCCATTCCAGTTCCATTACCATTCCCGTTCCATTTCCTTTCCCGATCCATTTCCATTCCCGTTCCATTTCCATTCCCGTTCCATTTCCATTCCCGTTCCATTACCATTCCCGTTCCATTTCCGTTCCCGTTCCGTTTCCGTTCCCGTTCCATTTCCGTTCTCGTTCCGTTTCCGTTCCCGTTCCATTTCCGTTCTCGTTCCGTTTCCGTTCCCGTTCCATTTCCGTTCCCGTTCCATTTCCATTCCCGTTCCATTTCCATTCCCTTTCCATTTCCATTTCATTCCATTCCGTTCTGCTCGGGTACATTCCATGCCATTCCATTGCATTCCATTCCGTTCTGCTCCTGTCCATTCCATTCCATTCCATTCCGTTCCATTCCGTTCTACTCGGGTAGATTCCATTCCATTCCATTCCATTCCATTCCATTCCATTCCATTCCATTCCATTCAACTGGTGTCCATTCCATTCCATTCCATTCCATTCCATTCCATTCGATTGCATTCCATTCCATTCCATTCCATTCCGTTCCGTTCTACTCGGTTACATTCCATTCAATTCCATTCCATTCCGTTCTACTCGGGTAGATTCCATTCCATTCAATTCCATTCCTTTCCATTCCATTGCATTCCATTGCATTGCATTGCACTCAATTCCATTCCATTCCATTCCATTCCATTCCATTCCATTCCATTCCATTCCGTTCCATTCAACTCGGTTACATTCCATTCAATTACATTCCATTCCGTTCTACTCGGTTACATTCCATTCCATTCCATTCCATTCCATTCCAATCCATTCCATTCCATTCCATTCCGTTCTACTCGGGTACATTCCATTCCATTCCATTCCATTCCATTCCATTCCATTCCATTCCATTCCGTTCTACTTTGGTACATTCCATTCCATTCCATTCCATTCCATTCCATTCCATTCCATTCCATTCCACTCCATTGAATTCCATTCCATTCCATTCCATTCCATTCCATTCCATTCCATTCCATTCCACTCCATTCCATTCCACTCCACTGCACTCCACTCCACTCCACTCCATTTCATTCCCTTCCATTCCATTAAATTGAATTCCATTCCATTCCATTCCATTCCATTCCATTCCATTCCATTCCACTCCATTCCATTCCACTCCACTCTACTCCACTCCACTCCATTCCATTCCCTTCCATTCCATTCAATTGAATTGCCTTGAATTCCATTCCATTCCATTCAATAACATTTCATTCCATTCCATTCCATTCCATTCCATTCCTTTCCATTCCATTCCGTTCTACTCGGGTTGATTCCATTCTATTCCATTCCATTCCATTCGATTCCATTCGATTCCATTCGATTCCATTCGATTCCATTCGTTTCCATTCCATTCCATTCCATTCTATTCCATTGAATTCCATTCCATTCCATTCCATTCCATTCCATTCCATTGCATTCCATTCCATTGAATTCCATTGAATTCCATTCCATTGAATTCCATTCCATTCCATTCCATTCCATTCCATTCCATTCCATTCCATTCCATTGAATTCCATTCCATTCCATTCCATTCCATTCCATTCCATTGAATTCCATTCCATTCCATTCCATTCCATGGAATTCCGTTCCATTCCATTCCATTCCGTTCCGTTCCGTCCCGTTCCGTTCCGTTCCGTTCCGTTGCGTTCCGTTCCGTTCTACTCGGGTTGATTCCATTCTATTCCATTCCATTCCATTCGATTCCATTCGATTCCATTCGATTCCACTCCATTCCATTCCATAGAATTCCATTCCATTCCATTCCATTCCATTGAATTCCATTCCAATCCATTCCATTCCATGGAATTCCATTCCATTCCATTCCATTCCATTGAATTCCATTCCATTCCATTCCATTCCATTCCATTCCATTCCATTCCATTCTACTGGTGTCCATTCCATTCCATTCCATTCCATTCAATTCCATTCCATTCCTTTCCATTCCATTGCATTCCATTGCATTCCGTTTCCATTCCATTCCATTTCCATTCCCATTCCATTTCCATTCCCGTTCCATTTCCATTCCCGTTTCTTTTCCATTCCCGTTCCATTTCCATTCCAGTTCCATTACCATTCCCATTCCATTTCCTTTCCCGATCCATTTCCATTCCCGTTCCATTTCCATTCCCGTTCCATTTCCATTCCCGTTCCATTACCATTCCCGTTCCATTTCCGTTCCCGTTCCGTTTCCGTTCCCGTTCCATTTCCGTTCTCGTTCCGTTTCCGTTCCCGTTCCATTTCCGTTCTCGTTCCGTTTCCGTTCCCGTTCCATTTCCATTCCCGTTCCATTTCCGTTCCCGTTCCATTTCCATTCCCGTTCCATTTCCATTCCCTTTCCATTTCCATTTCATTCCATTCCGTTCTGCTCGGGTACATTCCATGCCATTCCATTGCATTCCATTCCGTTCTGCTCCTGTCCATTCCATTCCATTCCATTCCGTTCCATTCCGTTCTACTCGGGTAGATTCCATTCCATTCCATTCCATTCCATTCCATTCCATTCCATTCCATTCCATTCCATTCAACTGGTGTCCATTCCATTCCATTCCATTCCAGTCCATTCCATTCCATTCGATTGCATTCCATTCCATTCCATTCCATTCCATTCCGTTCCGTTCTACTCGGTTACATTCCATTCAATTCCATTCCATTCCGTTCTACTCGGGTAGATTCCATTCCATTCAATTCCATTCCTTTCCATTCCATTGCATTCCATTGCATTGCATTGCACTCAATTCCATTCCATTCCATTCCATTCCATTCCATTCCATTCCATTCCATTCCATTCCGTTCCGTTCAACTCGGTTACATTCCATTCAATTACATTCCATTCCGTTCTACTCGGTTACATTCCATTCCATTCCATTCCATTCCATTCCAATCCATTCCATTCCATTCCATTCCGTTCTACTCGGGTACATTCCATTCCATTCCATTCCATTCCATTCCATTCCATTCCATTCCATTCCGTTCTACTTTGGTACATTCCATTCCATTCCATTCCATTCCATTCCATTCCATTCCATTCCATTCCATTCCATTCCGTTCTACTCAGGTTGATTCCATTCTATTCCATTCCATTCCATTCCATTCCATTCCATTCCATTCGATTCCATTCCATTCCATTCCATAGAATTCCATTCCATTCCATTCCATTCCATTCCATTCCATTCCATTCCATTCCATTCCATTCCATTCCATTGCATTCCATTCCATTCCATTCCATTCCATTCCATTGAATTCCATTCCGTTCCATTCCATTCCATTGAATTCCATTCCATTCCATTCCATTCCATTCCATTCCATTCCATCCCATTCCATTCCATTCCATTCCATCCCATTCCATTCCATTCCATTCCATTCCGTTCTACTCGGGTTGATTCCATTCTATTCCATTCCATTCCATTCGATCCCATTTGATTCCATTCGATTCCATTCAATTCCATTCGATTCCATTCCATTCCACTCCATTCCATTCCATTGAATTCCATTCCATTCCATTCCATTCCATTCCATTCCATTGCATTCCATGGAATTCCATTCCATTCCATTCCATTCCATTCCATAGAATTCCATTCCATTCCATTCCATTCCACTGAATTCCGTTCCATTCCATTCCATTCCGTTCCGTTCCGTTCCGTTCCGTTCCGTTCCGTTCTTTTGCGTTCCGTTCCGTTCCGTTGTGTTCCGTTCCGTTCTACTCGGGTTGATTCCACTCTATTCCATTCCATTCCAATCCATTCCATTCCATTCCATTGAATTCCATTCCATTCCATTCCATTCCATTCCATTCCATTGAATTCCATTCCATTCCATTCCATTCCATGGAATTCCGTTCCATTCCATTCCATTCCGTTCCGTTCCGTCCCGTTCCGTTCCGTTCCGTTCCGTTGCGTTCCGTTCCGTTCTACTCGGGTTGATTCCATTCTATTCCATTCCATTCCATTCGATTCCATTCGATTCCATTCGATTCCACTCCATTCCATTCCATAGAATTCCATTCCATTCCATTCCATTCCATGGAATTCCATTCCATTCCATTCCATTCCATGGAATTCCATTCCATTCCATTCCATTCCATTGAATCCCATTCCATTCCATTCCATTCCATTCCATTCCATTCCATTCCATTCCATTCCATTTCATTCCATTCCATTCCATTCCATTCTACTGGTGTCCATTCCATTCCATTCCATTCCATTCCATTCCATTCCATTCCATTCCTTTCCATTCCATTCCATTCCATTTCATTCCATTCCATTCCATTCCATTCTACTGGTGTCCATTCCATTCCATTCCATTCCATTCCATTCCATTCCATTCCATTCCTTTCCATTCCATTGCATTCCATTGCATTCCATTCCATTCCATTCCATTCCATTCCATTCCATTCCACTCCACTCCACTCCACTCCATTCCACTCCACTCCACTCCGGTTCATTCCATTCCATTCCATTCCATTCCATTCCATTCCATTCCATTCCGTGCTTCTCGGGTACATTCCGTTCCGTTCCATTCCATTCCATTCTGTTCCAGTGCACTCTACTCCACTCCACTCCACTCCACTCCACTCCGGTACATTCCATTCCATTCCATTCCATTCCATTCCATTCCATTCCGTGCTTCTCGGGTACATTCCGTTCCGTTCCATTCCATTCCATTCCATTCCATTCCATTCCGTTCCAGTGCACTCTACTCCACTCCACTCCACTCCACTCCACTCCACTCCGGTACATTCCATTCCATTCCATTCCATTCCATTCCATTTCCATTCCCATTCCATTTCCATTCCCGTTCCATTTCCATTCCCGTTTCTTTTCCATTCCCGTTCCATTTCCATTCCAGTTCCATTACCATTCCCGTTCCATTTCCTTTCCCGATCCATTTCCATTCCCGTTCCATTTCCATTCCCGTTCCATTTCCATTCCCGTTCCATTACCATTCCCGTTCCATTTCCGTTCCCGTTCCGTTTCCGTTCCCGTTCCATTTCCGTTCTCGTTCCGTTTCCGTTCCCGTTCCATTTCCGTTCTCGTTCCGTTTCCGTTCCCGTTCCATTTCCATTCCCGTTCCATTTCCGTTCCCGTTCCATTTCCATTCCCGTTCCATTTCCATTCCCTTTCCATTTCCATTTCATTCCATTCCGTTCTGCTCGGGTACATTCCATGCCATTCCATTGCATTCCATTCCGTTCTGCTCCTGTCCATTCCATTCCATTCCATTCCGTTCCATTCCGTTCTACTCGGGTAGATTCCATTCCATTCCATTCCATTCCATTCCATTCTACTGGTGTCCATTCCATTCAACTGGTGTCCATTCCATTCCATTCCATTCCATTCCATTCCATTCGATTGCATTCCATTCCATTCCATTCCATTCCGTTCCGTTCTACTCGGTTACATTCCATTCAATTCCATTCCATTCCGTTCTACTCGGGTAGATTCCATTCCATTCAATTCCATTCCTTTCCATTCCATTGCATTCCATTGCATTGCATTGCACTCAATTCCATTCCATTCCATTCCATTCCATTCCATTCCATTCCATTCCATTCCGTTCCATTCAACTCGGTTACATTCCATTCAATTACATTCCATTCCGTTCTACTCGGTTACATTCCATTCCATTCCATTCCATTCCATTCCAATCCATTCCATTCCATTCCATTCCGTTCTACTCGGGTACATTCCATTCCATTCCATTCCATTCCATTCCATTCCATTCCATTCCATTCCGTTCTACTTTGGTACATTCCATTCCATTCCATTCCATTCCATTCCATTCCATTCCATTCCATTCCACTCCATTGAATTCCATTCCATTCCATTCCATTCCATTCCATTCCATTCCATTCCATTCCATTCCACTCCATTCCATTCCACTCCACTGCACTCCACTCCACTCCACTCCATTTCATTCCCTTCCATTCCATTAAATTGAATTCCATTCCATTCCATTCCATTCCATTCCATTCCATTCCATTCCACTCCATTCCATTCCACTCCACTCTACTCCACTCCACTCCATTCCATTCCCTTCCATTCCATTCAATTGAATTGCCTTGAATTCCATTCCATTCCATTCAATAACATTTCATTCCATTCCATTCCATTCCATTCCATTCCATTCCTTTCCATTCCATTCCGTTCTACTCGGGTTGATTCCATTCTATTCCATTCCATTCCATTCGATTCCATTCGATTCCATTCGATTCCATTCGATTCCATTCGTTTCCATTCCATTCCATTCCATTCTATTCCATTGAATTCCATTCCATTCCATTCCATTCTATTCCATTCCATTGCATTCCATTCCATTGAATTCCATTGAATTCCATTCCATTGAATTCCATTCCATTCCATTCCATTCCATTCCATTCCATTCCATTGAATTCCATTCCATTCCATTCCATTCCATTCCATTCCATTGAATTCCATTCCATTCCATTCCATTCCATGGAATTCCGTTCCATTCCATTCCATTCCGTTCCGTTCCGTCCCGTTCCGTTCCGTTCCGTTCCGTTGCGTTCCGTTCCGTTCTACTCGGGTTGATTCCATTCTATTCCATTCCATTCCATTCGATTCCATTCGATTCCATTCGATTCCACTCCATTGCATTCCATAGAATTCCATTCCATTCCATTCCATTCCATTGAATTCCATTCCAATCCATTCCATTCCATGGAATTCCATTCCATTCCATTCCATTCCATTGAATTCCATTCCATTCCATTCCATTCCATTCCATTCCATTCCATTCCATTCCATTCCATTCTACTGGTGTCCATTCCATTCCATTCCATTCCATTCTAATTCCATTCCATTCCTTTCCATTCCATTGCATTCCATTGCATTCCGTTTCCATTCCATTCCATTTCCATTCCCATTCCATTTCCATTCCCGTTCCATTTCCATTCCCGTTTCATTTCCATTACCGTTCCATTTCCATTCCAGTTCCATTACCATTCCCATTCCATTTCCTTTCCCGATCCATTTCCATTCCCGTTCCATTTCCATTCCCGTTCCATTTCCATTCCCGTTCCATTACCATTCCCGTTCCATTTCCGTTCCCGTTCCGTTTCCGTTCCCGTTCCATTTCCGTTCTCGTTCCGTTTCCGTTCCCGTTCCATTTCAGTTCTCGTTCCGTTTCCGTTCCCGTTCCATTTCCATTCCCGTTCCATTTCCGTTCCCGTTCCATTTCCATTCCCATTCCATTTCCATTCCCTTTCCATTTCCATTTCATTCCATTCCGTTCTGCTCGGGTACATTCCATGCCATTCCATTGCATTCCATTCCGTTCTGCTCCTGTCCATTCCATTCCATTCTTTCCGTTCCATTCCGTTCTACTCGGGTAGATTCCATTCCATTCCATTCCATTCCATTCCATTCCATTCCATTCCATTCCATTCCATTCAACTGGTGTCCATTCCATTCCATTCCATTCCATTCCATTCCATTCGATTGCATTCCATTCCATTCCATTCCATTCCGTTCCGTTCTACTCGGTTACATTCCATTCAATTCCATTCCATTCCGTTCTACTCGGGTAGATTCCATTCCATTCAATTCCATTCCTTTCCATTCCATTGCATTCCATTGCATTGCATTGCACTCAATTCCATTCCATTCCATTCCATTCCATTCCATTCCATTCCATTCCATTCCATTCCGTTCCGTTCAACTCGGTTACATTCCATTCAATTACATTCCATTCCGTTCTACTCGGTTACATTCCATTCCATTCCATTCCATACCATTCCAATCCATTCCATTCCATTCCATTCCGTTCTACTCGGGTACATTCCATTCCATTCCATTCCATTCCATTCCATTCCATTCCATTCCATTCCATTCCGTTCTACTTTGGTACATTCCATTCCATTCCATTCCATTCCATTCCATTCCATTCCATTCCATTCCATTCCGTTCTACTCAGGTTGATTCCATTCTATTCCATTCCATTCCATTCCATTCCATTCCATTCCATTCCATTCGATTCCATTCCATTCCATTCCATAGAATTCCATTCCATTCCATGGAATTCCATTCCATTCCATTCCATTCCATTCCATTCCATTGCATTCCATTCCATTCCATTCCATTCCATTCCATTGAATTCCATTCCGTTCCATTCCATTCCATTGAATTCCATTCCATTCCATTCCATTCCATTCCATTCCATTCCATCCCATTCCATTCCATTCCATTCCATTCCATTCCATTCCATCCCATTCCATTCCATTCCATTCCATTCCGTTCTACTCGGGTTGATTCCATTCTATTCCATTCCATTCCATTCGATCCCATTTGATTCCATTCGATTCCATTCAATTCCATTCGATTCCATTCCATTCCACTCCATTCCATTCCATTGAATTCCATTCCATTCCATTCCATTCCATTCCATTCCATTCCATTCCATGGAATTCCATTCCATTCCATTCCATTCCATTCCATTCCATAGAATTCCATTCCATTCCATTCCATTCCACTGAATTCCGTTCCATTCCATTCCATTCCGTTCCGTTCCATTGAATTCCATTCCATTCCATTCCATTCCATGGAATTCCGTTCCATTCCATTCCATTCCGTTCCGTTCCATCCCGTTCCGTTCCGTTCCGTTCCGTTGCGTTCCGTTCCGTTCTACTCGGGTTGATTCCATTCTATTCCATTCCATTCCATTCGATTCCATTCGATTCCATTCGATTCCACTCCATTCCATTCCATAGAATTCCATTCCATTCCATTCCATTCCATTGAATTCCATTCCAATCCATTCCATTCCATGGAATTCCATTCCATTCCATTCCATTCCATTGAATTCCATTCCATTCCATTCCATTCCATTCCATTCCATTCCATTCTACTGGTGTCCATTCCATTCCATTCCATTCCATTCTAATTCCATTCCATTCCTTTCCATTCCATTGCTTTCCATTGCATTCCGTTTCCATTCCATTCCATTTCCATTCCCATTCCATTTCCATTCCCGTTCCATTTCCATTCCCGTTTCTTTTCCATTCCCGTTCCATTTCCATTCCAGTTCCATTACCATTCCCATTCCATTTCCTTTCCCGATCCATTTCCATTCCCGTTCCATTTCCATTCCCGTTCCATTTCCATTCCCGTTCCATTACCATTCCCGTTCCATTTCCGTTCCCGTTCCGTTTCCGTTCCCGTTCCATTTCCGTTCTCGTTCCGTTTCCGTTCCCGTTCCATTTCCGTTCTCGTTCCGTTTCCGTTCCCGTTCCATTTCCATTCCCGTTCCATTTCCGTTCCCGTTCCATTTCCATTCCCATTCCATTTCCATTCCCTTTCCATTTCCATTTCATTCCATTCCGTTCTGCTCGGGTACATTCCATGCCATTCCATTGCATTCCATTCCGTTCTGCTCCTGTCCATTCCATTCCATTCCATTCCGTTCCATTCCGTTCTACTCGGGTAGATTCCATTCCATTCCATTCCATTCCATTCCATTCCATTCCATTCCATTCCATTCAACTGGTGTCCATTCCATTCCATTCCATTCCATTCCATTCCATTCGATTGCATTCCATTCCATTCCATTCCATTCCGTTCCGTTCTACTCGGTTACATTCCATTCAATTCCATTCCATTCCGTTCTACTCGGGTAGATTCCATTCCATTCAATTCCATTCCTTTCCATTCCATTGCATTCCATTGCATTGCATTGCACTCAATTCCATTCCATTCCATTCCATTCCATTCCATTCCATTCCATTCCATTCCATTCCATTCCGTTCCGTTCAACTCGGTTACATTCCATTCAATTACATTCCATTCCGTTCTACTCGGTTACATTCCATTCCATTCCATTCCATTCCATTCCAATCCATTCCATTCCATTCCATTCCGTTCTACTCGGGTACATTCCATTCCATTCCATTCCATTCCATTCCATTCCATTCCATTCCATTCCATTCCGTTCTACTTTGGTACATTCCATTCCATTCCATTCCATTCCATTCCATTCCATTCCATAGAATTCCATTCCATTCCATTCCATTCCATGGAATTCCATTCCATTCCATTCCATTGCATTCCATTCCATTCCATTCCATTCCATTGCATTCCATTCCATTCCGTTCCATTCCATTCCATTGAATTCCATTCCGTTCCATTCCATTCCATTGAATTCCATTCCATTCCATTCCATTCCATTCCATTCCATTCCATCCCATTCCATTCCATTCCATTCCATTCCATTCCATTCCATCCCATTCCATTCCATTCCATTCCATTCCGTTCTACTCGGGTTGATTCCATTCTATTCCATTCCATTCCATTCGATCCCATTTGATTCCATTCGATTCCATTCAATTCCATTCGATTCCATTCCATTCCACTCCATTCCATTCCATTGAATTCCATTCCATTCCATTCCATTCCATTCCATTCCATTCCATTCCATTCCATTCCATTCCATGGAATTCCATTCCATTCCATTCCATGGAATTCCATTCCATTCCATTCCATTCCATTCCATAGAATTCCATTCCATTCCATTCCATTCCACTGAATTCCGTTCCATTCCATTCCATTCCGTTCCGTTCCGTTCCGTTCCGTTCCGTTCCGTTCTTTTGCGTTCCGTTCCGTTCCGTTGTGTTCCGTTCCGTTCTACTCGGGTTGATTCCACTCTATTCCATTCCATTCCAATCCATTCCATTCCATTCCATTGAATTCCATTCCATTCCATTCCATTCCATTCCATTCCATTGAATTCCATTCCATTCCATTCCATTCCATGGAATTCCGTTCCATTCCATTCCATTCCGTTCCGTTCCGTCCCGTTCCGTTCCGTTCCGTTCCGTTGCGTTCCGTTCCGTTCTACTCGGGTTGATTCCATTCTATTCCATTCCATTCCATTCGATTCCATTCGATTCCATTCGATTCCACTCCATTCCATTCCATAGAATTCCATTCCATTCCATTCCATTCCATTGAATTCCATTCCATTCCATTCCATTCCATGGAATTCCATTCCATTCCATTCCATTCCATTGAATCCCATTCCATTCCATTCCATTCCATTCCATTCCATTCCATTCCATTCCATTCCATTTCATTCCATTCCATTCCATTCCATTCTACTGGTGTCCATTCCATTCCATTCCATTCCATTCCATTCCATTCCATTCCATTCCTTTCCATTCCATTGCATTCCATTGCATTCCATTCCATTCCATTCCATTCCATTCCATTCCATTCCATTCCACTCCACTCCACTCCACTCCATTCCACTCCACTCCACTCCGGTTCATTCCATTCCATTCCATTCCATTCCATTCCATTCCATTCCATTCCGTGCTTCTCGGGTACATTCCGTTCCGTTCCATTCCATTCCATTCTGTTCCAGTGCACTCTACTCCACTCCACTCCACTCCACTCCACTCCGGTACATTCCATTCCATTCCATTCCATTCCATTCCATTCCATTCCGTGCTTCTCGGGTACATTCCGTTCCGTTCCATTCCATTCCATTCCATTCCATTCCATTCCGTTCCAGTGCACTCTACTCCACTCCACTCCACTCCACTCCACTCCACTCCGGTACATTCCATTCCATTCCATTCCATTCCATTCCATTTCCATTCCCATTCCATTTCCATTCCCGTTCCATTTCCATTCCCGTTTCTTTTCCATTCCCGTTCCATTTCCATTCCAGTTCCATTACCATTCCCGTTCCATTTCCTTTCCCGATCCATTTCCATTCCCGTTCCATTTCCATTCCCGTTCCATTTCCATTCCCGTTCCATTACCATTCCCGTTCCATTTCCGTTCCCGTTCCGTTTCCGTTCCCGTTCCATTTCCGTTCTCGTTCCGTTTCCGTTCCCGTTCCATTTCCGTTCTCGTTCCGTTTCCGTTCCCGTTCCATTTCCATTCCCGTTCCATTTCCGTTCCCGTTCCATTTCCATTCCCGTTCCATTTCCATTCCCTTTCCATTTCCATTTCATTCCATTCCGTTCTGCTCGGGTACATTCCATGCCATTCCATTGCATTCCATTCCGTTCTGCTCCTGTCCATTCCATTCCATTCCATTCCGTTCCATTCCGTTCTACTCGGGTAGATTCCATTCCATTCCATTCCATTCCATTCCATTCTACTGGTGTCCATTCCATTCAACTGGTGTCCATTCCATTCCATTCCATTCCATTCCATTCCATTCGATTGCATTCCATTCCATTCCATTCCATTCCGTTCCGTTCTACTCGGTTACATTCCATTCAATTCCATTCCATTCCGTTCTACTCGGGTAGATTCCATTCCATTCAATTCCATTCCTTTCCATTCCATTGCATTCCATTGCATTGCATTGCACTCAATTCCATTCCATTCCATTCCATTCCATTCCATTCCATTCCATTCCATTCCGTTCCATTCAACTCGGTTACATTCCATTCAATTACATTCCATTCCGTTCTACTCGGTTACATTCCATTCCATTCCATTCCATTCCATTCCAATCCATTCCATTCCATTCCATTCCGTTCTACTCGGGTACATTCCATTCCATTCCATTCCATTCCATTCCATTCCATTCCATTCCATTCCGTTCTACTTTGGTACATTCCATTCCATTCCATTCCATTCCATTCCATTCCATTCCATTCCATTCCATTCCATTCCACTCCATTCCATTCCACTCCACTCTACTCCACTCCACTCCATTCCATTCCCTTCCATTCCATTCAATTGAATTGCCTTGAATTCCATTCCATTCCATTCAATAACATTTCATTCCATTCCATTCCATTCCATTCCATTCCATTCCTTTCCATTCCATTCCGTTCTACTCGGGTTGATTCCATTCTATTCCATTCCATTCCATTCGATTCCATTCGATTCCATTCGATTCCATTCGATTCCATTCGTTTCCATTCCATTCCATTCCATTCTATTCCATTGAATTCCATTCCATTCCATTCCATTCTATTCCATTCCATTGCATTCCATTCCATTGAATTCCATTGAATTCCATTCCATTGAATTCCATTCCATTCCATTCCATTCCATTCCATTCCATTCCATTGAATTCCATTCCATTCCATTCCATTCCATTCCATTCCATTGAATTCCATTCCATTCCATTCCATTCCATGGAATTCCGTTCCATTCCATTCCATTCCGTTCCGTTCCGTCCCGTTCCGTTCCGTTCCGTTCCGTTGCGTTCCGTTCCGTTCTACTCGGGTTGATTCCATTCTATTCCATTCCATTCCATTCGATTCCATTCGATTCCATTCGATTCCACTCCATTGCATTCCATAGAATTCCATTCCATTCCATTCCATTCCATTGAATTCCATTCCAATCCATTCCATTCCATGGAATTCCATTCCATTCCATTCCATTCCATTGAATTCCATTCCATTCCATTCCATTCCATTCCATTCCATTCCATTCCATTCCATTCCATTCCATTCTACTGGTGTCCATTCCATTCCATTCCATTCCATTCTAATTCCATTCCATTCCTTTCCATTCCATTGCATTCCATTGCATTCCGTTTCCATTCCATTCCATTTCCATTCCCATTCCATTTCCATTCCCGTTCCATTTCCATTCCCGTTTCATTTCCATTACCGTTCCATTTCCATTCCAGTTCCATTACCATTCCCATTCCATTTCCTTTCCCGATCCATTTCCATTCCCGTTCCATTTCCATTCCCGTTCCATTTCCATTCCCGTTCCATTACCATTCCCGTTCCATTTCCGTTCCCGTTCCGTTTCCGTTCCCGTTCCATTTCCGTTCTCGTTCCGTTTCCGTTCCCGTTCCATTTCAGTTCTCGTTCCGTTTCCGTTCCCGTTCCATTTCCATTCCCGTTCCATTTCCGTTCCCGTTCCATTTCCATTCCCATTCCATTTCCATTCCCTTTCCATTTCCATTTCATTCCATTCCGTTCTGCTCGGGTACATTCCATGCCATTCCATTGCATTCCATTCCGTTCTGCTCCTGTCCATTCCATTCCATTCCATTCCGTTCCATTCCGTTCTACTCGGGTAGATTCCATTCCATTCCATTCCATTCCATTCCATTCCATTCCATTCCATTCCATTCCATTCAACTGGTGTCCATTCCATTCCATTCCATTCCATTCCATTCCATTCCACTCCATTCCATTCCACTCCACTCTACTCCACTCCACTCCATTCCATTCCCTTCCATTCCATTCAATTGAATTGCCTTGAATTCCATTCCATTCCATTCAATAACATTTCATTCCATTCCATTCCATTCCATTCCATTCCATTCCTTTCCATTCCATTCCGTTCTACTCGGGTTGATTCCATTCTATTCCATTCCATTCCATTCGATTCCATTCGATTCCATTCGATTCCATTCGATTCCATTCGTTTCCATTCCATTCCATTCCATTCTATTCCATTGAATTCCATTCCATTCCATTCCATTCTATTCCATTCCATTGCATTCCATTCCATTGAATTCCATTGAATTCCATTCCATTGAATTCCATTCCATTCCATTCCATTCCATTCCATTCCATTCCATTGAATTCCATTCCATTCCATTCCATTCCATTCCATTCCATTGAATTCCATTCCATTCCATTCCATTCCATGGAATTCCGTTCCATTCCATTCCATTCCGTTCCGTTCCGTCCCGTTCCGTTCCGTTCCGTTCCGTTGCGTTCCGTTCCGTTCTACTCGGGTTGATTCCATTCTATTCCATTCCATTCCATTCGATTCCATTCGATTCCATTCGATTCCACTCCATTGCATTCCATAGAATTCCATTCCATTCCATTCCATTCCATTGAATTCCATTCCAATCCATTCCATTCCATGGAATTCCATTCCATTCCATTCCATTCCATTGAATTCCATTCCATTCCATTCCATTCCATTCCATTCCATTCCATTCCATTCCATTCCATTCCATTCTACTGGTGTCCATTCCATTCCATTCCATTCCATTCTAATTCCATTCCATTCCTTTCCATTCCATTGCATTCCATTGCATTCCGTTTCCATTCCATTCCATTTCCATTCCCATTCCATTTCCATTCCCGTTCCATTTCCATTCCCGTTTCATTTCCATTACCGTTCCATTTCCATTCCAGTTCCATTACCATTCCCATTCCATTTCCTTTCCCGATCCATTTCCATTCCCGTTCCATTTCCATTCCCGTTCCATTTCCATTCCCGTTCCATTACCATTCCCGTTCCATTTCCGTTCCCGTTCCGTTTCCGTTCCCGTTCCATTTCCGTTCTCGTTCCGTTTCCGTTCCCGTTCCATTTCAGTTCTCGTTCCGTTTCCGTTCCCGTTCCATTTCCATTCCCGTTCCATTTCCGTTCCCGTTCCATTTCCATTCCCATTCCATTTCCATTCCCTTTCCATTTCCATTTCATTCCATTCCGTTCTGCTCGGGTACATTCCATGCCATTCCATTGCATTCCATTCCGTTCTGCTCCTGTCCATTCCATTCCATTCCATTCCGTTCCATTCCGTTCTACTCGGGTAGATTCCATTCCATTCCATTCCATTCCATTCCATTCCATTCCATTCCATTCCATTCCATTCAACTGGTGTCCATTCCATTCCATTCCATTCCATTCCATTCCATTCCACTCCATTCCATTCCACTCCACTCTACTCCACTCCACTCCATTCCATTCCCTTCCATTCCATTCAATTGAATTGCCTTGAATTCCATTCCATTCCATTCAATAACATTTCATTCCATTCCATTCCATTCCATTCCATTCCATTCCTTTCCATTCCATTCCGTTCTACTCGGGTTGATTCCATTCTATTCCATTCCATTCCATTCGATTCCATTCGATTCCATTCGATTCCATTCGATTCCATTCGTTTCCATTCCATTCCATTCCATTCTATTCCATTGAATTCCATTCCATTCCATTCCATTCTATTCCATTCCATTGCATTCCATTCCATTGAATTCCATTGAATTCCATTCCATTGAATTCCATTCCATTCCATTCCATTCCATTCCATTCCATTCCATTGAATTCCATTCCATTCCATTCCATTCCATTCCATTCCATTGAATTCCATTCCATTCCATTCCATTCCATGGAATTCCGTTCCATTCCATTCCATTCCGTTCCGTTCCGTCCCGTTCCGTTCCGTTCCGTTCCGTTGCGTTCCGTTCCGTTCTACTCGGGTTGATTCCATTCTATTCCATTCCATTCCATTCGATTCCATTCGATTCCATTCGATTCCACTCCATTGCATTCCATAGAATTCCATTCCATTCCATTCCATTCCATTGAATTCCATTCCAATCCATTCCATTCCATGGAATTCCATTCCATTCCATTCCATTCCATTGAATTCCATTCCATTCCATTCCATTCCATTCCATTCCATTCCATTCCATTCCATTCCATTCCATTCTACTGGTGTCCATTCCATTCCATTCCATTCCATTCTAATTCCATTCCATTCCTTTCCATTCCATTGCATTCCATTGCATTCCGTTTCCATTCCATTCCATTTCCATTCCCATTCCATTTCCATTCCCGTTCCATTTCCATTCCCGTTTCATTTCCATTACCGTTCCATTTCCATTCCAGTTCCATTACCATTCCCATTCCATTTCCTTTCCCGATCCATTTCCATTCCCGTTCCATTTCCATTCCCGTTCCATTTCCATTCCCGTTCCATTACCATTCCCGTTCCATTTCCGTTCCCGTTCCGTTTCCGTTCCCGTTCCATTTCCGTTCTCGTTCCGTTTCCGTTCCCGTTCCATTTCAGTTCTCGTTCCGTTTCCGTTCCCGTTCCATTTCCATTCCCGTTCCATTTCCGTTCCCGTTCCATTTCCATTCCCATTCCATTTCCATTCCCTTTCCATTTCCATTTCATTCCATTCCGTTCTGCTCGGGTACATTCCATGCCATTCCATTGCATTCCATTCCGTTCTGCTCCTGTCCATTCCATTCCATTCCATTCCGTTCCATTCCGTTCTACTCGGGTAGATTCCATTCCATTCCATTCCATTCCATTCCATTCCATTCCATTCCATTCCATTCCATTCAACTGGTGTCCATTCCATTCCATTCCATTCCATTCCATTCCATTCGATTGCATTCCATTCCATTCCATTCCATTCCGTTCCGTTCTACTCGGTTACATTCCATTCAATTCCATTCCATTCCGTTCTACTCGGGTAGATTCCATTCCATTCAATTCCATTCCTTTCCATTCCATTGCATTCCATTGCATTGCATTGCACTCAATTCCATTCCATTCCATTCCATTCCATTCCATTCCATTCCATTCCATTCCATTCCGTTCCGTTCAACTCGGTTACATTCCATTCAATTACATTCCATTCCGTTCTACTCGGTTACATTCCATTCCATTCCATTCCATACCATTCCAATCCATTCCATTCCATTCCATTCCGTTCTACTCGGGTACATTCCATTCCATTCCATTCCATTCCATTCCATTCCATTCCATTCCATTCCGTTCTACTTTGGTACATTCCATTCCATTCCATTCCATTCCATTCCATTCCATTCCATTCCATTCCATTCCGTTCTACTCAGGTTGATTCCATTCTATTCCATTCCATTCCATTCCATTCCATTCCATTCCATTCCATTCGATTCCATTCCATTCCATTCCATAGAATTCCATTCCATTCCATGGAATTCCATTCCATTCCATTCCATTCCATTCCATTCCATTGCATTCCATTCCATTCCATTCCATTCCATTCCATTGAATTCCATTCCGTTCCATTCCATTCCATTGAATTCCATTCCATTCCATTCCATTCCATTCCATTCCATTCCATCCCATTCCATTCCATTCCATTCCATTCCATTCCATTCCATCCCATTCCATTCCATTCCATTCCATTCCGTTCTACTCGGGTTGATTCCATTCTATTCCATTCCATTCCATTCGATCCCATTTGATTCCATTCGATTCCATTCAATTCCATTCGATTCCATTCCATTCCACTCCATTCCATTCCATTGAATTCCATTCCATTCCATTCCATTCCATTCCATTCCATTCCATGGAATTCCATTCCATTCCATTCCATTCCATTCCATAGAATTCCATTCCATTCCATTCCATTCCACTGAATTCCGTTCCATTCCATTCCATTCCGTTCCGTTCCATTGAATTCCATTCCATTCCATTCCATTCCATGGAATTCCGTTCCATTCCATTCCATTCCGTTCCGTTCCATCCCGTTCCGTTCCGTTCCGTTCCGTTGCGTTCCGTTCCGTTCTACTCGGGTTGATTCCATTCTATTCCATTCCATTCCATTCGATTCCATTCGATTCCATTCGATTCCACTCCATTCCATTCCATAGAATTCCATTCCATTCCATTCCATTCCATTGAATTCCATTCCAATCCATTCCATTCCATGGAATTCCATTCCATTCCATTCCATTCCATTGAATTCCATTCCATTCCATTCCATTCCATTCCATTCCATTCCATTCCATTCCATTCTACTGGTGTCCATTCCATTCCATTCCATTCCATTCTAATTCCATTCCATTCCTTTCCATTCCATTGCTTTCCATTGCATTCCGTTTCCATTCCATTCCATTTCCATTCCCATTCCATTTCCATTCCCGTTCCATTTCCATTCCCGTTTCTTTTCCATTCCCGTTCCATTTCCATTCCAGTTCCATTACCATTCCCATTCCATTTCCTTTCCCGATCCATTTCCATTCCCGTTCCATTTCCATTCCCGTTCCATTTCCATTCCCGTTCCATTACCATTCCCGTTCCATTTCCGTTCCCGTTCCGTTTCCGTTCCCGTTCCATTTCCGTTCTCGTTCCGTTTCCGTTCCCGTTCCATTTCCGTTCTCGTTCCGTTTCCGTTCCCGTTCCATTTCCATTCCCGTTCCATTTCCGTTCCCGTTCCATTTCCATTCCCATTCCATTTCCATTCCCTTTCCATTTCCATTTCATTCCATTCCGTTCTGCTCGGGTACATTCCATGCCATTCCATTGCATTCCATTCCGTTCTGCTCCTGTCCATTCCATTCCATTCCATTCCGTTCCATTCCGTTCTACTCGGGTAGATTCCATTCCATTCCATTCCATTCCATTCCATTCCATTCCATTCCATTCCATTCAACTGGTGTCCATTCCATTCCATTCCATTCCATTCCATTCCATTCGATTGCATTCCATTCCATTCCATTCCATTCCGTTCCGTTCTACTCGGTTACATTCCATTCAATTCCATTCCATTCCGTTCTACTCGGGTAGATTCCATTCCATTCAATTCCATTCCTTTCCATTCCATTGCATTCCATTGCATTGCATTGCACTCAATTCCATTCCATTCCATTCCATTCCATTCCATTCCATTCCATTCCATTCCATTCCATTCCGTTCCGTTCAACTCGGTTACATTCCATTCAATTACATTCCATTCCGTTCTACTCGGTTACATTCCATTCCATTCCATTCCATTCCATTCCAATCCATTCCATTCCATTCCATTCCGTTCTACTCGGGTACATTCCATTCCATTCCATTCCATTCCATTCCATTCCATTCCATTCCATTCCATTCCGTTCTACTTTGGTACATTCCATTCCATTCCATTCCATTCCATTCCATTCCATTCCATAGAATTCCATTCCATTCCATTCCATTCCATGGAATTCCATTCCATTCCATTCCATTGCATTCCATTCCATTCCATTCCATTCCATTGCATTCCATTCCATTCCGTTCCATTCCATTCCATTGAATTCCATTCCGTTCCATTCCATTCCATTGAATTCCATTCCATTCCATTCCATTCCATTCCATTCCATTCCATCCCATTCCATTCCATTCCATTCCATTCCATTCCATTCCATCCCATTCCATTCCATTCCATTCCATTCCGTTCTACTCGGGTTGATTCCATTCTATTCCATTCCATTCCATTCGATCCCATTTGATTCCATTCGATTCCATTCAATTCCATTCGATTCCATTCCATTCCACTCCATTCCATTCCATTGAATTCCATTCCATTCCATTCCATTCCATTCCATTCCATTCCATTCCATTCCATTCCATTCCATGGAATTCCATTCCATTCCATTCCATTCCATTCCATAGAATTCCATTCCATTCCATTCCATTCCACTGAATTCCGTTCCATTCCATTCCATTCCGTTCCGTTCCGTTCCGTTCCGTTCCGTTCCGTTCTTTTGCGTTCCGTTCCGTTCCGTTGTGTTCCGTTCCGTTCTACTCGGGTTGATTCCACTCTATTCCATTCCATTCCAATCCATTCCATTCCATTCCATTGAATTCCATTCCATTCCATTCCATTCCATTCCATTCCATTGAATTCCATTCCATTCCATTCCATTCCATGGAATTCCGTTCCATTCCATTCCATTCCGTTCCGTTCCGTCCCGTTCCGTTCCGTTCCGTTCCGTTGCGTTCCGTTCCGTTCTACTCGGGTTGATTCCATTCTATTCCATTCCATTCCATTCGATTCCATTCGATTCCATTCGATTCCACTCCATTCCATTCCATAGAATTCCATTCCATTCCATTCCATTCCATTGAATTCCATTCCATTCCATTCCATTCCATGGAATTCCATTCCATTCCATTCCATTCCATTGAATCCCATTCCATTCCATTCCATTCCATTCCATTCCATTCCATTCCATTCCATTCCATTCTACTGGTGTCCATTCCATTCCATTCCATTCCATTCCATTCCATTCCATTCCATTCCTTTCCATTCCATTGCATTCCATTGCATTCCATTCCATTCCATTCCATTCCATTCCATTCCATTCCACTCCACTCCACTCCACTCCATTCCACTCCACTCCACTCCGGTTCATTCCATTCCATTCCATTCCATTCCATTCCATTCCATTCCGTGCTTCTCGGGTACATTCCGTTCCGTTCCATTCCATTCCATTCTGTTCCAGTGCACTCTACTCCACTCCACTCCACTCCACTCCACTCCGGTACATTCCATTCCATTCCATTCCATTCCATTCCATTCCATTCCGTGCTTCTCGGGTACATTCCGTTCCGTTCCATTCCATTCCATTCCATTCCATTCCATTCCGTTCCAGTGCACTCTACTCCACTCCACTCCACTCCACTCCACTCCACTCCGGTACATTCCATTCCATTCCATTCCATTCCATTCCATTCCATTCCATTTCCATTCCCATTCCATTTCCATTCCCGTTCCATTTCCATTCCCGTTTCTTTTCCATTCCCGTTCCATTTCCATTCCAGTTCCATTACCATTCCCGTTCCATTTCCTTTCCCGATCCATTTCCATTCCCGTTCCATTTCCATTCCCGTTCCATTTCCATTCCCGTTCCATTACCATTCCCGTTCCATTTCCGTTCCCGTTCCGTTTCCGTTCCCGTTCCATTTCCGTTCTCGTTCCGTTTCCGTTCCCGTTCCATTTCCGTTCTCGTTCCGTTTCCGTTCCCGTTCCATTTCCATTCCCGTTCCATTTCCGTTCCCGTTCCATTTCCATTCCCGTTCCATTTCCATTCCCTTTCCATTTCCATTTCATTCCATTCCGTTCTGCTCGGGTACATTCCATGCCATTCCATTGCATTCCATTCCGTTCTGCTCCTGTCCATTCCATTCCATTCCATTCCGTTCCATTCCGTTCTACTCGGGTAGATTCCATTCCATTCCATTCCATTCCATTCCATTCCATTCCATTCCATTCCATTCCATTCAACTGGTGTCCATTCCATTCCATTCCATTCCATTCCATTCCATTCGATTGCATTCCATTCCATTCCATTCCATTCCGTTCCGTTCTACTCGGTTACATTCCATTCAATTCCATTCCTTTCCATTCCATTGCATTCCATTGCATTGCATTGCACTCAATTCCATTCCATTCCATTCCATTCCATTCCATTCCATTCCATTCCATTCCGTTCCATTCAACTCGGTTACATTCCATTCAATTACATTCCATTCCGTTCTACTCGGTTACATTCCATTCCATTCCATTCCATTCCATTCCATTCCATTCCATTCCATTCCATTCCATTCCATTCCATTCCGTTCTACTCGGGTTGATTCCATTCTATTCCATTCCATTCCATTCCATTCCATTCCATTCCATTCCATTCGATTCCATTCCATTCCATTCCATTGAATTCCATTCCATTCCATTCCATTCCATGGAATTCCATTCCATTGAATTCCATTGCATTCCATTCCATTCCATTCCATTGAATTCCATTCCGTTCCATTCCATTCCATTGAATTCCATTCCATTCCATTCCATTCCATTCCATTCCATTCCATTCCATTCCATTCCATTGAATTCCATTCCATTCCATTCCATTCCATTCCATTCCATTCCAACCCATTCCATTCCATTCCATTCCATTCCGTTCTACTCGGGTTGATTCCATTCTATTCCATTCCATTCCATTCGATCCCATTTGATTCCCTTCCATTCCATTCCATTCCATTCCATTCCATTCCATTCCATTGAATTCCATTCCATTCCATTCCATTCCATTCCATTGAATTCCATTCCATTCCATTCCATTCAATTTAATTCCGTTCCATTCCATTCCATTCCGTTCCGTTCCGTCCCGTTCCGTTCCGTTCCGTTCCGTTGCGTTCCGTTCCGTTCTACTCGGGTTGATTCCATTCTATTCCATTCCATTCCATTCGATTCCATTCGATTCCATTCGATTCCATTCGATTCCATTCGTTTCCATTCCATTCCATTCCATTCTATTCCATTGAATTCCATTCCATTCCATTCCATTCCATTCCATTGCATTCCATTCCATTGAATTCCATTGAATTCCATTCCATTGAATTCCATTCCATTGAATTCCATTCCATTCCATTCCATTCCATTCCATTCCATTCCATTCCATTCCATTCCATTCCATTCCATTGAATTCCATTCCATTCCATTCCATTCCATTCCATTCCATTGAATTCCATTCCATTCCATTCCATTCCTTGGAATTCCGTTCCATTCCATTCCATTCCGTTCCGTTCCGTCCCGTTCCGTTCCGTTCCGTTCCGTTGCGTTCCGTTCCGTTCTACTCGGGTTGATTCCATTCTATTCCATTCCATTCCATTCGATTCCATTCGATTCCATTCGATTCCACTCCATTCCATTCCATAGAATTCCATTCCATTCCATTCCATTCCATTGAATTCCATTCCATTCCATTCCATTCCATTGAATTCCATTCCATTCCATTCCATTCCATTGAATTCCATTCCATTCCATTCCATTCCATTCCATTCCATTCCATTCCATTCCATTCTACTGGTGTCCATTCCATTCCATTCCATTCCATTCCATTCCATTCCATTCCACTCCTTTCCATTCCATTGCATTCCATTGCATTCCATTCCATTCCATTCCATTCCATTCCATTCCATTCCATTCCATTCCACTCCACTCCACTCCACTCCACTCCATTCCACTCCACTCCACTCCGGTACATTCCATTCCATTCCATTCCATTCCATTCCATTCCATTCCGTGCTTCTCGGGTACATTCCGTTCCGTTCCATTCCATTCCATTCCATTCCATTCCGTTCCAGTGCACTCTACTCCACTCCACTCCACTCCACTCCACTCCGGTACATTCCATTCCATTCCATTCCATTCCATTTCCATTCCCGTTCCATTTCCGTTCCCGTTCCGTTTCCGTTCCCGTTCCATTTCCGTTCTCGTTCCGTTTCCGTTCCCGTTCCATTTCCATTCCCGTTCCATTACCTTTCCCGTTCCATTTCCATTCCCATTCCATTTCCATTCCCGTTCCATTTCCATTCCCGTTTCTTTTCCATTCCCGTTCCATTTCCATTCCAGTTCCATTACCATTCCCGTTCCATTTCCATTCCCGATCCATTTCCATTCCCGTTCCATTTCCATTCCCGTTCCATTTCCATTCCCGTTCCATTACCATTCCCGTTCCATTTCCGTTCCCGTTCCGTTTCCGTTCCCGTTCCATTTCCGTTCTCGTTCCGTTTCCGTTCCCGTTCCATTTCCATTCCCGTTCCATTTCCGTTCCCGTTCCATTTCCATTCCCGTTCCATTTCCATTCCCTTTCCATTTCCATTTCATTCCATTCCGTTCTGCTCGGGTACATTCCATTCCATTCCATTGCATTCCATTCCGTTCTGCTCCTGTCCATTCCATTCCATTCCATTCCGTTCCATTCCGTTCTACTCGGGTAGATTCCATTCCATTCCATTCCATTCCATTCCATTCCATTCCATTCCATTCCATTCCATTCCATTCCATTCTACTGGTGTCCATTCCATTCCTTTCCATTCCATTCCATTCCATTCCATTCCGTTCCGTTCAACTCGGTTACATTCCATTCAATTACATTCCATTCCGTTCTACTCGGTTACATTCCATTCCATTCCATTCCATTCCATTCCAATCCATTCCATTCCATTCCATTCCGTTCTACTCGGGTACATTCCATTCCATTCCATTCCATTCCATTCCATTCCATTCCATTCCATTCCATTCCATTCCGTTCTACTTTGGTACATTCCATTCAATTCCATTCCATTCCATTCCATTCCATTACATTCCATTCCATTCCATTCCGTTCTACTCAGGTTGATTCCATTCTATTCCATTCCATTCCATTCCATTCCATTCCATTCCATTCCATTCGATTCCATTCCATTCCATTCCATGGAATTCCATTCCATTCCATTCCATTCCATGGAATTCCATTCCATTCCATTCCATTCCATGGAATTCCATTCCATTCCATTCCATTCCATTCCATTCCATTCCATTCCATTCCATTCCATTCCATTGAATTCCATTCCGTTCCATTCCATTCCATTGAATTCCATTCCATTCCATTCCATTCCATTCAATTCCATCCCATTCCATTCCATTCCATTCCATTCCATTCCATCCCATTCCATTCCATTCCATTCCATTCCGTTCTACTCGGGTTGATCCCATTCTATTCCATTCCATTCCATTCGATCCCATTTGATTCCATTCGATTCCATTCAATTCCATTCGATTCCATTCCATTCCACTCCATTCCATTCCATTGAATTCATTCCATTCCATTCCATTCCATTCCATTCCATTCCATTCCATGGAATTCCATTCCATTCCATTCCATTCCATTCCATTCCATGGAATTCCATTCCATTCCATTCCATTCCATTCCATAGAATTCCATTCCATTCCATTCCATTCCACTGAATTCCGTTCCATTCCATTCCATTCCGTTCCGTTCCGTTCCGTTCCGTTCCGTTGCGTTCCGTTCCGTTCCGTTGTGTTCCGTTCCGTTCTACTCGGGTTGATTCCATTCTATTCCATTCCATTCCAATCCATTCCATTCCATTCCATTGAATTCCATTCCATTCCATTCCATTCCATTCCATTCCATTCCATTCCATTCCATTCCATTGAATTCCATTCCATTCCATTCCATTCCATTCCATTCCATTCCATTCCATTGAATTCCGTTCCATTCCATTCCATTCCGTTCCGTTCCGTCCCGTTCCGTTCCGTTCCGTTGCGTTCCGTTCCGTTCTACTCGGGTTGATTCCATTCTATTCCATTCCATTCCATTCGATTCCATTCGATTCCATTCGATTCCACTCCATTCCATTCCATAGAATTCCATTCCATTCCATTCCATTCCATTGAATTCCATTCCATTCCATTCCATTCCATTGAATTCCATTCCATTCCATTCCATTCCATTGAATTCCATTCCATTCCATTCCATTCCATTCCATTCCATTCCATTCCATTCCATTCTACTGGTGTCCATTCCATTCCATTCCATTCCATTCCATTCCATTCCATTCCATTCCTTTCCATTCCATTGCATTCCATTGCATTCCATTCCATTCCATTCCATTCCATTCCATTCCATTCCATTCCACTCCACTCCACTCCACTCCACTCCTTTCCACTCCACTCCACTCTGGTACATTCCATTCCATTCCATTCCATTCCATTCCATTCCATTCCATTCCGTGCTTCTCGGGTACATTCCGTTCCGTTCCATTCCATTCCATTCCATTCCATTCCGTTCCAGTGCACTCTACTCCACTCCACTCCACTCCACTCCACTCCGGTACATTCCATTCCATTCCATTCCATTCCATTCCATTCCATTCCATTCCATTTCCATTCCCATTCCATTTCCATTCCCGTTCCATTTCCATTCCCGTTTCTTTTCCATTCCCGTTCCATTTCCATTCCAGTTCCATTACCATTCCCGTTCCATTTCCATTCCCGATCCATTTCCATTCCCTTTCCTTTTCCATTCCCGTTCCATTTCCATTCCCGTTCCGTTACCATTCCCGTTCCATTTCCGTTCCCGTTCCGTTTCCGTTCCCGTTCCATTTCCGTTCTCGTTCCGTTTCCGTTCCCGTTCCATTTCCATTCCCGTTCCATTTCCGTTCCCGTTCCATTTCCATTCCCGTTCCATTTCCATTCCCTTTCCATTTCCATTTCATTCCATTCCGTTCTGCTCGGGTACATTCCATTCCATTCCATTGCATTCCATTCCGTTCTGCTCCTGTCCATTCCATTCCATTCCATTCCATTCCATTCCATTCCATTCCATTCCGTTCCGTTCAACTCGGTTACATTCCATTCAATTACATTCCATTCCGTTCTACTCGGTTACATTCCATTCCATTCCATTCCATTCCATTCCAATCCATTCCATTCCATTCCATTCCGTTCTACTCGGGTACATTCCATTCCATTCCATTCCATTCCATTCCATTCCATTCCATTCCATTCCATTCCATTCCATTCCGTTCTACTTTGGTACATTCCATTCAATTCCATTCCATTCCATTCCATTCCATTACATTCCATTCCATTCCATTCCGTTCTACTCAGGTTGATTCCATTCTATTCCATTCCATTCCATTCCATTCCATTCCATTCCATTCCATTCCATTCCATTCGATTCCATTCCATTCCATTCCATGGAATTCCATTCCATTCCATTCCATTCCATGGAATTCCATTCCATTCCATTCCATTGCATTCCATTCCATTCCATTCCATTCCATTCCATTCCATTCCATTCCATTCCATTGAATTCCATTCCGTTCCATTCCATTCCATTGAATTCCATTCCATTCCATTCCATTCCATTCCATTCCATCCCATTCCATTCCATTCCATTCCATTCCATTCCATCCCATTCCATTCCATTCCATTCCATTCCGTTCTACTCGGGTTGATCCCATTCTATTCCATTCCATTCCATTCGATCCCATTTGATTCCATTCGATTCCATTCAATTCCATTCGATTCCATTCCATTCCACTCCATTCCATTCCATTGAATTCCATTCCATTCCATTCCATTCCATTCCATTCCATTCCATGGAATTCCATTCCATTCCATTCCATTCCATTCCATAGAATTCCATTCCATTCCATTCCATTCCACTGAATTCCGTTCCATTCCATTCCATTCCGTTCCGTTCCGTTCCGTTCCGTTCCGTTGCGTTCCGTTCCGTTCCGTTGTGTTCCGTTCCGTTCTACTCGGTTTGATTCCATTCTATTCCATTCCATTCCAATCCATTCCATTCCATTCCATTGAATTCCATTCCATTGCATTCCATTCCATTCCATTCCATTCCATTACATGGAATTCCATTCCATTCCATTCCATTCCATTCCATTCCGTTCCAGTGCACTCTACTCCACTCCACTCCACTCCACTCCACTCCGGTACATTCCGTTCCATTCCATTTCATTCCATTCCATTCCATTCCATTTCCATTCCCATTCCATTTCCATTCCCGTTCCATTTCCATTCCCGTTTCTTTTCCATTCCCGTTCCATTTCCATTCCAGTTCCATTACCATTCCCGTTCCATTTCCATTCCCGATCCATTTCCATTCCCGTTCCTTTTCCATTCCCGTTCCATTTCCATTCCCGTTCCGTTACCATTCCCGTTCCATTTCCGTTCCCGTTCCGTTTCCGTTCCCGTTCCGTTTCCGTTCTCGTTCCGTTTCCGTTCCTGTTCCATTTCCGTTCCCGTTCCATTTCCGTTCCCGTTCCATTTCCATTCCCGTTCCATTTCCATTCCCTTTCCATTTCCATTTCATTCCATTCCGTTCTGCTCGGGTACATTCCATTCCATTCCATTGCATTCCATTCCGTTCTGCTCCTGTCCATTCCATTCCATTCCATTCCGTTCCATTCCGTTCTACTCGGGTAGATTCCATTCCATTCCATTCCATTCCATTGCATTCCATTACATTCCATTCCATTCCATTCTACTGGTGTCCATTCCATTCCATTCCATTCCATTCCATTCCATTCCATTCCATTCCATTCCATTGCATTCCATTCCATTCCATTCCATTCCATTCCGTTCCGTTGTACTCGGTTACATTCCATTCAATTCCATTCCATTCCGTTCTACTCGGGTAGATTCCATTCCATTCCATTCCATTCCTTTCCATTCCATTGCATTCCATTGCATTGCATTGCACTCAATTCCATTCCATTCCATTCCATTCCATTCCATTCCATTCCATTCCATTCCATTCCGTTCTACTTTGGTACATTCCATTCCATTCCATTCCATTCCATTCCATTCCATTCCATTCCATTCCATTGCATTCCATTCCATTCCGTTCTACTCGGGTTGATTCCATTCTATTCCATTCCATTCCATTCCATTCCATTCCATTCCATTCCATTCCATTCGATTCCATTCCATTCCATTCCATTGAATTCCATTCCATTCCATTCCATTCCATTCCATTCCATTCCATTCCATTCCATTCCGTTCCGTTCAACTCGGTTACATTCCATTCAATTACATTCCATTCCGTTCTACTCGGTTACATTCCATTCCATTGCATTCCATTCCATTCCAATCCATTCCATTCCATTCCATTCCGTTCTACTCGGGTACATTCCATTCCATTCCATTCCATTCCATTCCATTCCATTCCATTCCATTCCGTTCTACTTTGGTACATTCCATTCAATTCCATTCCATTCCATTCCATTCCATTACATTCCATTCCATTCCATTCCGTTCTACTCAGGTTGATTCCATTCTATTCCATTCCATTCCATTCCATTCCATTCCATTCCATTCCATTCGATTCCATTCCATTCCATTCCATGGAATTCCATTCCATTCCATTCCATTCCATTCCATTCCATTCCATTCCATTCCATTCCATTCCATTCCATTGAATTCCATTCCGTTCCATTCCATTCCATTGAATTCCATTCCATTCCATTCCATTCCATTCCATCCCATCCCATTCCATTCCATTCCATTCCATTCCATTCCATCCCATTCCATTCCATTCCATTCCATTCCGTTCTACTCGGGTTGATCCCATTCTATTCCATTCCATTCCATTCGATCCCATTTGATTCCATTCGATTCCATTCAATTCCATTCGATTCCATTCCATTCCACTCCATTCCATTCCATTGAATTCCATTCCATTCCATTCCATTCCATTCCATTCCATTCCATTCCATGGAATTCCATTCCATTCCATTCCATTCCATTCCATAGAATTCCATTCCATTCCATTCCATTCCACTGAATTCCGTTCCATTCCATTCCATTCCGTTCCGTTCCGTTCCGTTCCGTTCCGTTGCGTTCCGTTCCGTTCCGTTGTGTTCAGTTCCGTTCTACTCGGGTTGATTCCATTCTATTCCATTCCATTCCAATCCATTCCATTCCATTCCATTGAATTCCATTCCATTCCATTCCATTCCATTCCATTCCATTCCATTCCATTCCATTCCATTCCATTGAATTCCATTCCATTCCATTCCATTCCATTCCATTCCATTCCATTCCATTGAATTCCATTCCATTCCATTCCATTCCGTGGAATTCCGTTCCATTCCATTCCATTCCGTTCCGTTCCGTCCCGTTCCGTTCCATTCCGTTCCGTTGCGTTCCGTTCCGTTCTACTCGGGTTGATTCCATTCTATTCCATTCCATTCCATTCGATTCCATTCGATTCCATTCGATTCCACTCCATTCCATTCCATAGAATTCCATTCCATTCCATTCTATTCCATTGAATTCCATTCCATTCCATTCCATTCCATTGAATTCCATTCCATTCCATTCCATTCCATTGAATTCCATTCCATTCCATTCCATTCCATTCAATTCCATTCCATTCCATTCCATTCCATTCTACTGGTGTCCATTCCATTCCATTCCATTCCATTCCATTCCTTTCCATTCCATTGCATTCCATTGCATTCCATTCCATTCCATTCCATTCCATTCCATTCCATTCCATTCCACTCCACTCCACTCCACTCCATTCCATTCCACTCCACTCCACTCTGGTACATTCCATTCCATTCCATTCCATTCCATTCCATTCCATTCCATTCCGTGCTTCTCGGGTACATTCCGTTCCGTTCCATTCCATTCCATTCCATTCCATTCCGTTCCAGTGCACTCTACTCCACTCCACTCCACTCCACTCCACTCCGGTACATTCCATTCCATTCCATTCCATTCCATTCCATTCCATTTCCATTCCCATTCCATTTCCATTCCCGTTCCATTTCCATTCCCGTTTCTTTTCCATTCCCGTTCCATTTCCATTCCAGTTCCATTACCATTCCCGTTCCATTTCCATTCCCGATCCATTTCCATTCCCTTTCCTTTTCCATTCCCGTTCCATTTCCATTCCCGTTCCGTTACCATTCCCGTTCCATTTCCGTTCCCGTTCCGTTTCCGTTCCCGTTCCATTTCCGTTCTCGTTCCGTTTCCGTTCCCGTTCCATTTCCATTCCCGTTCCATTTCCGTTCCCGTTCCATTTCCATTCCCGTTCCATTTCCATTCCCTTTCCATTTCCATTTCATTCCATTCCGTTCTGCTCCTGTCCATTCCATTCCATTCCATTCCGTTCCATTCCATTCTACTCGGGTAGATTCCATTCCATTCCATTCCATTCCATTCCATTCCATTCCATTCCATTCCATTCCATTCCATTCCATAGAATTCCATTCCATTCCATTCCATTCCATTGAATTCCATTCCATTCCATTCCATTCCGTTCCGTTCCGTTCCGTTCCGTTCCGTTGCATTCCGTTCCGTTCCGTTGTGTTCCGTTCCGTTCTACTCGGGTTGATTCCATTCTATTCCATTCCATTCCAATCCAATCCATTCCATTCCATTGAATTCCATTCCATTCCATTCCATTCCATTCCATTCCATTCCATTCCATTCCATTCCATTAAATTCCATTCCATTCCATTCCACTCCATTCCATTCCATTGAATTCCATTCCATTCCATTCCATTCCATTGAATTCCATTCCATTCCATTCCATTCCATTCCATTCCATTCCATTCCATTCTACTGGTGTCCATTCCATTCCATTCCATTCCATTCCATTCCATTCCATTCCTTTCCATTCCATTGCATTCCATTGCATTCCATTCCTTTCCATTCCATTCCATTCCATTCCATTCCACTCCACTCCACTCCACTCCACTCCATTCCACTCCACTCCACTCCGGTACATTCCATTCCATTCCATTCCATTCCATTCCATTCCATTCCATTCCGTGCTTCTCGGGTACATTCCGTTCCGTTCCATTCCATTCCATTCCATTCCATTCCGTTCCAGTGCACTCTACTCCACTCCACTCCACTCCACTCCACTCCGGTACATTCCGTTCCATTCCATTCCATTCCATTCCATTCCATTCCATTTCCATTCCCATTCCATTTCCATTCCCGTTCCATTTCCATTCCCGTTTCTTTTCCATTCCCGTTCCATTTCCATTCCAGTTCCATTACCATTCCCGTTCCATTTCCATTCCCGATCCATTTCCATTCCCGTTCCTTTTCCATTCCCGTTCCATTTCCATTCCCGTTCCGTTACCATTCCCGTTCCATTTCCGTTCCCGTTCCGTTTCCGTTCCCGTTCCGTTTCCGTTCTCGTTCCGTTTCCGTTCCCGTTCCATTTCCGTTCCCGTTCCATTTCCGTTCCCGTCCCATTTCCATTCCCGTTCCATTTCCATTCCCTTTCCATTTCCATTTCATTCCATTCCGTTCTGCTCGGGTACATTCCATTCCATTCCATTGCATTCCATTCCGTTCTGCTCCTGTCCATTCCATTCCATTCCATTCCGTTCCATTCCGTTCTACTCGGGTAGATTCCATTCCATTCCATTCCATTCCATTCCATTCCATTCCATTCCATTCCATTCCATTCTACTGGTGTCCATTCCATTCCATTCCATTCCATTCCATTCCATTCCATTCCATTCCATTGCATTCCATTCCATTCCATTCCATTCCATTCCGTTCCGTTCTACTCGGTTACATTCCATTCAATTCCATTCCATTCCGTTCTACTCGGGTAGATTCCATTCCATTCCATTCCATTCCTTTCCATTCCATTGCATTCCATTGCATTGCATTGCACTCAATTCCATTCCATTCCATTCCATTCCATTCCATTCCATTCCATTCCATTCCATTCCGTTCTACTTTGGTACATTCCATTCCATTCCATTCCATTCCATTGCATTCCATTCCATTCCATTCCATTCCATTCCATTCCGTTCTACTCGGGTTGATTCCATTCTATTCCATTCCATTCCATTCCATTCCATTCCATTCCATTCCATTCCATTCGATTCCATTCCATTCCACTCCATTGAATTCCATTCCATTCCATTCCATTCCATGGAATTCCATTCCATTCCATTCCATTCCATTCCATTCCATTCCATTCCATTGAATTCCATTCCGTTCCATTCCATTCCATTGAATTCCATTCCATTCCATTCCATTCCATTCCATTCCATTCCATTCCATTCCATTCCATTGAATTCCATTCCATTCCATTCCATTCCATTCCATTCCATTCCATTCCAACCCATTCCATTCCATTCCATTCCATTCCGTTCTACTCGGGTTGATTCCATTCTATTCCATTCCATTCCATTCGATCCCATTTGATTCCATTCCATTCCATTCCATTCCATTCCATTCCATTCCATTGAATTCCATTCCATTCCATTCCATTCCATTCCATTGAATTCCATTCCATTCCATTCCATTCAATTTAATTCCGTTCCATTCCATTCCATTCCGTTCCGTTCCGTCCCGTTCCGTTCCGTTCCGTTCCGTTGCGTTCCGTTCCGTTCTACTCGGGTTGATTCCATTCTATTCCATTCCATTCCATTCGATTCCATTCGATTCCATTCGATTCCATTCGATTCCATTCGTTTCCATTCCATTCCATTCCATTCTATTCCATTGAATTCCATTCCATTCCATTCCATTCCATTCCATTCCATTCCATTGCATTCAATTCCATTGAATTCCATTGAATTCCATTCCATTGAATTCCATTCCATTCCATTCCATTCCATTCCATTCCATTCCATTCCATTGAATTCCATTCCATTCCATTCCATTCCATTCCATTGCATTGAATTCCATTCCATTCCATTCCATTCCTTGGAATTCCGTTCCATTCCATTCCATTCCGTTCCGTTCCGTCCCGTTCCGTTCCGTTCCGTTCCGTTGCGTTCCGTTCCGTTCTACTCGGGTTGATTCCATTCTATTCCATTCCATTCCATTCGATTACATTCGATTCCATTCGATTCCACTCCATTCCATTCCATAGAATTCCATTCCATTCCATTCCATTCCATTCCATTCCATTGAATTCCATTCCATTCCATTCCATTCCATTGAATTCCATTCCATTCCATTCCATTCCATTGAATTCCATTCCATTCCATTCCATTCCATTCCATTCCATTCCATTCCATTCCATTCCATTCTACTGGTGTCCATTCCATTCCATTCCATTCCATTCCATTCCATTCCATTCCATTCCACTCCTTTCCATTCCATTGCATTCCATTGCATTCCATTCCATTCCATTCCATTCCATTCCATTCTACTGGTGTCCATTCCATTCCATTCCATTCCATTCCATTCCATTCCATTCCATTCCATTCCACTCCACTCCACTCCACTCCACTCCATTCCACTCCACTCCACTCTGGTACATTCCATTCCATTCCATTCCATTCCATTCCATTCCATTCCGTGCTTCTCGGGTACATTCCGTTCCGTTCCATTCCATTCCATTCCATTCCATTCCGTTCCAGTGCACTCTACTCCACTCCACTCCACTCCACTTCACTCCGGTACATTCCATTCCATTCCATTCCATTCCATTCCATTCCATTTCCATTCCCATTCCATTTCCATTCCCGTTCGATTTCCGTTCCCGTTCCGTTTCCGTTCCCGTTCCATTTCCGTTCTCGTTCCGTTTCCGTTCCCGTTCCATTTCCATTCCCGTTCCATTACCTTTCCCGTTCCATTTCCATTCCCATTCCATTTCCATTCCCTTTCCATTTCCATTCCCGTTTCTTTTCCATTCCCGTTCCATTTCCATTCCAGTTCCATTACCATTCCCGTTCCATTTCCATTCCCGATCCATTTCCATTCCCGTTCCATTTCCATTCCCGTTCCATTTCCATTCCCGTTCCATTACCATTCCCGTTCCATTTCCGTTCCCGTTCCATTTCTGTTCCCGTTCCATTTCCGTTCTCGTTCCGTTTCCGTTCCCGTTCCATTTCCATTCCCGTTCCATTTCCGTTCCCGTTCCATTTCCATTCCCGTTCCATTTCCATTCCCTTTCCATTTCCATTTCATTCCATTCCGTTCTGCTCGGGTACATTCCAGTCCATTCCATTGCATTCCATTCCGTTCTGCTCCTGTCCATTCCATTCCATTCCATTCCGTTCCATTCCGTTCTACTCGGGTAGAATCCATTCCATTCCATTCCATTCCATTCCATTCTATTCCATTCCATTCCATTCCATTCTACTGGTGTCCATTCCATTCCATTCCATTCCATTCCATTCCATTCCATTCCGTTCCGTTCAACTCGGTTACATTCCATTCAATTACATTCCATTCCGTTCTACTCGGTTACATTCCATTCCATTCCATTCCATTCCATTCCAATCCATTCCATTCCATTCCATTCCGTTCTACTCGGGTACATTCCATTCCATTCCATTCCATTCCATTCCATTCCATTCCATTCCGTTCTACTTTGGTACATTCCATTCAATTCCATTCCATTCCATTCCATTCCATTACATTCCATTCCATTCCATTCCGTTCTACTCAGGTTGATTCCATTCTATTCCATTCCATTCCATTCCATTCCATTCCATTCCATTCCATTCGATTCCATTCCATTCCATTCCATGGAATTCCATTCCATTCCATTCCATTCCATTCCATTCCATTCCATTCCATTCCATTCCATTGAATTCCATTCCGTTCCATTCCATTCCATTGAATTCCATTCCATTCCATTCCATTCCATTCCATTCCATCCCATTCCATTCCATTCCATTCCATTCCATTCCATCCCATTCCATTCCATTCCATTCCATTCCGTTCTACTCGGGTTGATCCCATTCTATTCCATTCCATTCCATTCGATCCCATTTGATTCCATTCGATTCCATTCAATTCCATTCGATTCCATTCCATTCCACTCCATTCCATTCCATTGAATTCCATTCCATTCCATTCCATTCCATTCCATTCCATTCCATGGAATTCCATTCCATTCCATTCCATTCCATTCCATAGAATTCCATTCCATTCCATTCCATTCCACTGAATTCCGTTCCATTCCATTCCATTCCGTTCCGTTCCGTTCCGTTCCGTTGCGTTCCGTTCCGTTCCGTTGTGTTCCGTTCCGTTCTACTCGGGTTGATTCCATTCTATTCCATTCCATTCCAATCCATTCCATTCCATTCCATTGAATTCCATTCCATTCCATTCCATTCCATTCCATTCCATTCCATTCCATTCCATTGAATTCCATTCCATTCCATTCCATTCCATTCCATTCCATTGAATTCCATTCCATTCCATTCCATTCCATGGAATTCCGTTCCATTCCTTCCATTCCGTTCCGTTCCGTTGCGTTCCGTTCCGTTCTACTCGGGTTGATTCCATTCTATTCCATTCCATTCCATTCGATTCCATTCGATTCCATTCGATTCCACTCCATTCCATTCCATAGAATTCCATTCCATTCCATTCCATTCCATTGAATTCCATTCCATTCCATTCCATTCCATTGAATTCCATTCCATTCCATTCCATTCCATTCCATTCCATTCCATTCCATTCCATTCCATTCTACTGGTGTCCATTCCATTCCATTCCATTCCATTCCATTCCATTCCATTCCATTCCATTCCATTCCATTCCTTTCCATTCCATTGCATTCCATTGCATTCCATTCCATTCCATTCCATTCCATTCCATTCCATTCCATTCCACTCCACTCCACTCCACTCCATTCCATTCCACTCCACTCCACTCTGGTACATTCCATTCCATTCCATTCCATTCCATTCCATTCCATTCCATTCCGTGCTTCTCGGGTACATTCCGTTCCGTTCCATTCCATTCCATTCCATTCCATTCCGTTCCAGTGCACTCTACTCCACTCCACTCCACTCCACTCCACTCCGGTACATTCCATTCCATTCCATTCCATTCCATTCCATTCCATTCCATTCCATTTCCATTCCCATTCCATTTCCATTCCCGTTCCATTTCCATTCCCGTTTCTTTTCCATTCCCGTTCCATTTCCATTCCAGTTCCATTACCATTCCCGTTCCATTTCCATTCCCGATCCATTTCCATTCCGTTTCCTTTTCCATTCCCGTTCCATTTCCATTCCCGTTCCGTTACCATTCCCGTTCCATTTCCGTTCCCGTTCCGTTTCCGTTCCCGTTCCATTTCCGTTCTCGTTCCGTTTCCGTTCCCGTTCCATTTCCATTCCCGTTCCATTTCCGTTCCCGTTCCATTTCCATTCCCGTTCCATTTCCATTCCCTTTCCATTTCCATTTCATTCCATTCCGTTCTGCTCCTGTCCATTCCATTCCATTCCATTCCGTTCCATTCCATTCTACTCGGGTAGATTCCATTCCATTCCATTCCATTCCATTCCATTCCATTCCATTCCATTCCATTCCATTCCATTCCATAGAATTCCATTCCATTCCATTCCATTCCATTGAATTCAATTCCATTCCATTCCATTCCGTTCCGTTCCGTTCCGTTCCGTTCCGTTGCGTTCCGTTCCGTTCCGTTGTGTTCCGTTCCATTCTACTCGGGTTGACTCCATTCTATTCCATTCCATTCCAATCCATTCCATTCCATTCCATTGAATTCCATTCCATTCCATTCCATTCCATTCCATTCCATTCCATTCCATTCCATTCCATTAAATTCCATTCCATTCCATTCCACTCCATTCCATTCCATTGAATTCCATTCCATTCCATTCCATTCCATGGAATTCCGTTCCATTCCATTCCATTCCGTTCCGTTCCGTCCCGTTCCGTTCCGTTCCGTTCCGTTGCGTTCCGTTCCGTTCTACTCGGGTTGATTCCATTCTATTCCATTCCATTCCATTTGATTCCATTCGATTCCATTCGATTCCACTCCATTCCATTCCATAGAATTCCATTCCATTCCATTCCATTCCATAGAATTCCATTCCATTCCATTCCATTCCATTGAATTCCATTCCATTCCATTCCATTCCATTGAATTCCATTCCATTCCATTCCATTCCATTCCATTCCATTCCATTCCATTCCATTCCTTTCCATTCCATTGCATTCCATTGCATTCCATTCCATTCCATTCCATTCCATTCCACTCCACTCCACTCCACTCCACTCCATTCCACTCCACTCCACTCCGGTACATTCCATTCCATTCGATTCCATTCCATTCCATTCCATTCCGTGCTTCTCGGGTACATTCCGTTCCGTTCCATTCCATTCCATTCCATTCCATTCCATTCCGTTCCAGTGCACTCTACTCCACTCCACTCCACTCCACTCCACTCCGGTACATTCCATTCCATTCCATTCCATTCCATTCCATTTCCATTCCCATTCCATTTCCATTCCCGTTCCATTTCCATTCCCGTTTTTTTTCCATTCCCGTTCCATTTCCATTCCAGTTCCATTACCATTCCCGTTCCATTTCCATTCCCGATCCATTTCCATTCCCGTTCCATTTCCATTCCCGTTCCATTTCTATTCCCGTTCCGTTACCATTCCCGTTCCATTTCCGTTCCCGTTCCGTTTCCCTTCCCGTTCCATTTCCGTTCTCGTTCCGTTTCCGTTCCCGTTCCATTTCCATTCCCGTTCCCTTTCCGTTCCCGTTCCATTTCCGTTCTCGTTCCGTTTCCGTTCCCGTTCCATTTCCATTCCCGTTCCATTTCCATTCCCGATCCATTTCCATTCCCGTTCCATTTCCATTCCCGTTCCATTTCCATTCCCGTTCCATTACCATTCCCGTTCCATTTCCGTTCCCGTTCCGTTTCTGTTCCCGTTCCATTTCCGTTCTCGTTCCGTTTCCGTTCCCGTTCCATTTCCATTCCCGTTCCATTTCCGTTCCCGTTCCATTTCCATTCCCGTTCCATTTCCATTCCCTTTCCATTTCCATTTCATTCCATTCCGTTCTGCTCCTGTCCATTCCATTCCATTCCATTCCGTTCCATTCCATTCTACTCGGGTAGATTCCATTCCATTCCATTCCATTCCATTCCATTCCATTCCATTCCATTCCATTCCATTCCATTCCATTCCATAGAATTCCATTCCATTCCATTCCATTCCATTGAATTCCATTCCATTCCATTCCATTCCGTTCCATTCCGTTCCGTTCCGTTCCGTTGCGTTCCGTTCCGTTCCGTTGTGTTCCGTTCCGTTCTACTCGGGTTGATTCCATTCTATTCCATTCCATTCCAATCCATTCCATTCCATTCCATTGAATTCCATTCCATTCCATTCCATTCCATTCCATTCCATTCCATTCCATTAAATTCCATTCCATTCCATTCCACTCCATTCCATTCCATTGAATTCCATTCCATTCCATTCCATTCCATGGAATTCCGTTCCATTCCATTCCATTCCGTTCCGTTCCGTCCCGTTCCGTTCCGTTCCGTTCCGTTGCGTTCCGTTCCGTTCTACTCGGGTTGATTCCATTCTATTCCATTCCATTCCATTTGATTCCATTCGATTCCATTCGATTCCACTCCATTCCATTCCATAGAATTCCATTCCATTCCATTCCATTCCATAGAATTCCATTCCATTCCATTCCATTCCATTGAATTCCATTCCATTCCATTCCATTCCATTGAATTCCATTCCATTCCATTCCATTCCATTCCATTCCATTCCATTCCATTCGATTCCATTCCTTTCCATTCCATTGCATTCCATTGCATTCCATTCCATTCCATTCCATTCCATTCCACTCCACTCCACTCCACTCCACTCCATTCCACTCCACTCCACTCCGGTACATTCCATTCCATTCGATTCCATTCCATTCCATTCCATTCCGTGCTTCTCGGGTACATTCCGTTCCGTTCCATTCCATTCCATTCCATTCCATTCCATTCCGTTCCAGTGCACTCTACTCCACTCCACTCCACTCCACTCCACTCCGGTACATTCCATTCCATTCCATTCCATTTCCATTCCCATTCCATTTCCATTCCCGTTCCATTTCCATTCCCGTTTCTTTTCCATTCCCGTTCCATTTCCATTCCAGTTCCATTACCATTCCCGTTCCATTTCCATTCCCGATCCATTTCCATTCCCGTTCCATTTCCATTCCCGTTCCATTTCTATTCCCGTTCCGTTACCATTCCCGTTCCATTTCCGTTCCCGTTCCGTTTCCATTCCCGTTCCATTTCCGTTCTCGTTCCGTTTCCGTTCCCGTTCCATTTCCATTCCCGTTCCCTTTCCGTTCCCGTTCCATTTCCGTTCTCGTTCCGTTTCCGTTCCCGTTCCATTTCCATTCCCGTTCCATTTCCGTTCCCGTTCCATTTCCATTCCCGTTCCATTTCCATTCCCTTTCCATTTCCATTTCATTCCATTCCGTTCTGCTCGGGTACATTCCATTCCATTCCATTGCATTCCATTCCGTTCTGCTCCTGTCCATTCCATTCCATTCCATTCCGTTCCATTCCGTTCTACTCGGGTAGATTCCATTCCATTCCATTCCATTCCATTCCATTCCATTCCATTCTACTGGTGTCCATTCCATTCCATTCCATTCCATTCCATTCCTTTCCATTCCGTTCCGTTCAACTCGGTTACATTCCATTCAATTACATTCCATTCCGTTCTACTCGGTTACATTCCATTCCATTCCATTCCATTCCATTCCAATCCATTCCATTCCATTCCATTCCGTTCTACTCGGGTACATTCCATTCCATTCCATTCCATTCCATTCCATTCCATTCCATTCCATTCCATTCCGTTCTACTTTGGTACATTCCATTCAATTCCATTCCATTCCATTCCATTCCATTACATTCCATTCCATTCCATTCCGTTCTACTCAGGTTGATTCCATTCTATTCCATTCCATTCCATTCCATTCCATTCCATTCCATTCCATTCGATTCCATTCCATTCCATTCCATGGAATTCCATTCCATTCCATTCCATTCCATTCCATTCCATTCCATTCCATTCCATTCCATTCCATTCCATTGAATTCCATTCCGTTCCATTCCATTCCATGGAATTCCATTCCATTCCATTCCATTCCATTCCATTCCATCCCATTCCATTCCATTCCATTCCATTCCATGGAATTCCGTTCCATTCCATTCCATTCCGTTCCGTTCCGTCCCGTTCCGTTCCGTTCCGTTCCGTTGCGTTCCGTTCCGTTCTACTCGGGTTGATTCCATTCTATTCCATTCCATTCCATTCGATTCCATTCGATTCCATTCGATTCCACTCCATTCCATTCCATAGAATTCCATTCCATTCCATTCCATTCCATTGAAATCCATTCCATTCCATTCCATTCCATTGAATTCCATTCCATTCCATTCCATTCCATTGAATTCCATTCCATTCCATTCCATTCCATTCCATTCCATTCCATTCCATTCCATTCCATTCTACTGGTGTCCATTCCATTCCATTCCATTCCATTCCATTCCATTCCATTCCATTCCATTCCTTTCCATTCCATTGCATTCCATTGCATTCCATTCCATTCCATTCCATTCCATTCCATTCCATTCCATTCCATTCCACTCCACTCCACTCCACTCCATTCCATTCCACTCCACTCCACTCTGGTACATTCCATTCCATTCCATTCCATTCCATTCCATTCCATTCCGTGCTTCTCGGGTACATTCCGTTCCGTTCCATTCCATTCCATTCCATTCCATTCCGTTCCAGTGCACTCTACTCCACTCCACTCCACTCCACTCCACTCCGGTACATTCCATTCCATTCCATTCCATTCCATTCCATTCCATTCCATTCCATTTCCATTCCCATTCCATTTCCATTCCCGTTCCATTTCCATTCCCGTTTCTTTTCCATTCCCGTTCCATTTCCATTCCAGTTCCATTACCATTCCCGTTCCATTTCCATTCCCGATCCATTTCCATTCCCTTTCCTTTTCCATTCCCGTTCCATTTCCATTCCCGTTCCGTTACCATTCCCGTTCCATTTCCGTTCCCGTTCCGTTTCCGTTCCCGTTCCATTTCCGTTCTCGTTCCGTTTCCGTTCCCGTTCCATTTCCATTCCCGTTCCATTTCCGTTCCCGTTCCATTTCCATTCCCGTTCCATTTCCATTCCCTTTCCATTTCCATTTCATTCCATTCCGTTCTGCTCCTGTCCATTCCATTCCATTCCATTCCGTTCCATTCCATTCTACTCGGGTAGATTCCATTCCATTCCATTCCATTCCATTCCATTCCATTCCATTCCATTCCATTCCATTCCATTCCATAGAATTCCATTCCATTCCATTCCATTCCATTGAATTCCATTCCATTCCATTCCATTCCGTTCCGTTCCGTTCCGTTCCGTTCCGTTGCGTTCCGTTCCGTTCCGTTGTGTTCCGTTCCGTTCTACTCGGGTTGATTCCATTCTATTCCATTCCATTCCAATCCATTCCATTCCATTCCATTGAATTCCATTCCATTCCATTCCATTCCATTCCATTCCATTCCATTCCATTCCATTAAATTCCATTCCATTCCATTCCACTCCATTCCATTCCATTGAATTCCATTCCATTCCATTCCATTCCATGGAATTCCGTTCCATTCCATTCCATTCCGTTCCGTTCCGTCCCGTTCCGTTCCGTTCCGTTCCGTTGCGTTCCGTTCCGTTCTACTCGGGTTGATTCCATTCTATTCCATTCCATTCCATTTGATTCCATTCGATTCCATTCGATTCCACTCCATTCCATTCCATAGAATTCCATTCCATTCCATTCCATTCCATAGAATTCCATTCCATTCCATTCCATTCCATTGAATTCCATTCCATTCCATTCCATTCCATTGAATTCCATTCCATTCCATTGAATTCCATTCCATTCCATTCCATTCCATTCCATTCCATTGAATTCCATTCCATTCCATTCCATTCCTTGGAATTCCGTTCCATTCCATTCCATTCCGTTCCGTTCCGTCCCGTTCCGTTCCGTTCCGTTCCGTTGCGTTCCGTTCCGTTCTACTCGGGTTGATTCCATTCTATTCCATTCCATTCCATTCGATTACATTCGATTCCATTCGATTCCACTCCATTCCATTCCATAGAATTCCATTCCATTCCATTCCATTCCATTGAATTCCATTCCATTCCATTCCATTCCATTGAATTCCATTCCATTCCATTCCATTCCATTGAATTCCATTCCATTCCATTCCATTCCATTCCATTCCATTCCATTCTACTGGTGTCCATTCCATTCCATTCCATTCCATTCCATTCCATTCCATTCCATTCCACTCCTTTCCATTCCATTGCATTCCATTGCATTCCATTCCATTCCATTCCATTCCATTCCATTCCATTCCATTCCACTCCACTCCACTCCACTCCACTCCATTCCACTCCACTCCACTCCGGTACATTCCATTCCATTCCATTCCATTCCATTCCATTCCATTCCGTGCTTCTCGGGTACATTCCGTTCCGTTCCATTCCATTCCATTCCATTCCATTCCGTTCCAGTGCACTCTACTCCACTCCACTCCACTCCACTCCACTCCACTCCTGTACATTCCATTCCATTCCATTCCATTCCATTCCATTCCATTTCCATTCCCATTCCATTTCCATTCCCGTTCCATTTCCGTTCCCGTTCCGTTTCCGTTCCCGTTCCATTTCCGTTCTCGTTCCGTTTCCGTTCCCGTTCCATTTCCATTCCCGTTCCATTACCTTTCCCGTTCCATTTCCATTCCCATTCCATTTCCATTCCCGTTCCATTTCCATTCCCGTTTCTTTTCCATTCCCGTTCCATTTCCATTCCAGTTCCATTACCATTCCCGTTCCATTTCCATTCCCGATCCATTTCCATTCCCGTTCCATTTCCATTCCCGTTCCATTTCCATTCCCGTTCCATTACCATTCCCGTTCCATTTCCGTTCCCGTTCCGTTTCTGTTCCCGTTCCATTTCCGTTCTCGTTCCGTTTCCGTTCCCGTTCCATTTCCATTCCCGTTCCATTTCCGTTCCCGTTCCATTTCCATTCCCGTTCCATTTCCATTCCCTTTCCATTTCCATTTCATTCCATTCCGTTCTGCTCAGGTACATTCCATTCCATTCCATTGCATTCCATTCCGTTCTGCTCCTGTCCATTCCATTCCATTCCATTCCGTTCCATTCCGTTCTACTCGGGTAGATTCCATTCCATTCCATTCCATTCCATTCCATTCCATTCCATTCCATTCTACTGGTGTCCATTCCATTCCATTCCATTCCATTCCATTCCATTCCATTCCGTTCCGTTCTACTCGGTTACATTCCATTCAATTACATTCCATTCCGTTCTACTCGGTTACATTCCATTCCATTCCATTCCATTCCATTCCAATCCATTCCATTCCATTCCATTCCGTTCTACTCGGGTACATTCCATTCCATTCCATTCCATTCCATTCCATTCCATTCCATTCCATTCCATTCCGTTCTACTTTGGTACATTCCATTCAATTCCATTCCATTCCATTCCATTCCATTACATTCCATTCCATTCCATTCCGTTCTACTCAGGTTGATTCCATTCTATTCCATTCCATTCCATTCCATTCCATTCCATTCCATTCCATTCCATTCCATTCGATTCCATTCCATTCCATTCCATGGAATTCCATTCCATTCCATTCCATTCCATTCCATTCCATTCCATTCCATTCCATTCCATTGAATTCCATTCCGTTCCATTCCATTCCATTGAATTCCATTCCATTCCATTCCATTCCATTCCATTCCATCCCATTCCATTCCATTCCATTCCATTCCATTCCATCCCATTCCATTCCATTCCATTCCATTCCGTTCTACTCGGGTTGATCCCATTCTATTCCATTCCATTCCATTCGATCCCATTTGATTCCATTCGATTCCATTCAATTCCATTCGATTCCATTCCATTCCACTCCATTCCATTCCATTGAATTCCATTCCATTCCATTCCATTCCATTCCATTCCATTCCATGGAATTCCATTCCATTCCATTCCATTCCATTCCATAGAATTCCATTCCATTCCATTCCATTCCACTGAATTCCGTTCCATTCCATTCCATTCCGTTCCGTTCCGTTCCGTTCCGTTCCGTTGCGTTCCGTTCCGTTCCGTTGTGTTCCGTTCCGTTCTACTCGGGTTGATTCCATTCTATTCCATTCCATTCCAATCCATTCCATTCCATTCCATTGAATTCCATTCCATTCCATTCCATTCCATTCCATTCCATTCCATTCCATTCCATTCCATTGAATTCCATTCCATTCCATTCCATTCCATTCCATTCCATTCCATTCCATTGAATTCCATTCCATTCCATTCCATTCCATGGAATTCCGTTCCATTCCATTCCATTCCGTTCCGTTCCGTCCCGTCCCGTTCCGTTCCGTTCCGTTGCGTTCCGTTCCGTTCTACTCGGGTTGATTCCATTCTATTCCATTCCATTCCATTCGATTCCATTCGATTCCATTCGATTCCACTCCATTCCATTCCATAGAATTCCATTCCATTCCATTCCATTCCATTGAATTCCATTCCATTCCATTCCATTCCATTGAATTCCATTCCATTCCATTCCATTCCATTGAATTCCATTCCATTCCATTCCATTCCATTCCATTCCATTCCATTCCATTCCATTCCATTCTACTGGTGTCCATTCCATTCCATTCCATTCCATTCCATTCCATTCCATTCCATTCCATTCCTTTCCATTCCATTGCATTCCATTGCATTCCATTCCATTCCATTCCATTCCATTCCATTCCATTCCATTCCACTCCACTCCACTCCACTCCATTCCATTCCACTCCACTCCACTCTGGTACATTCCATTCCATTCCATTCCATTCCATTCCATTCCATTCCATTCCATTCCGTGCTTCTCGGGTACATTCCGTTCCGTTCCATTCCATTCCATTCCATTCCATTCCGTTCCAGTGCACTCTACTCCACTCCACTCCACTCCACTCCACTCCGGTACATTCCATTCCATTCCATTCCATTCCATTCCATTCCATTCCATTCCATTTCCATTCCCGTTCCATTTCCATTCCCGTTTCTTTTCCATTCCCGTTCCATTTCCATTCCAGTTCCATTACCATTCCCGTTCCATTTCCATTCCCGATCCATTTCCATTCCCGTTCCATTTCCATTCCCGTTCCATTTCCATTCCCGTTCCATTACCATTCCCGTTCCATTTCCGTTCCCGTTCCGTTTCCGTTCCCGTTCCATTTCCGTTCTCTTTCCGTTTCCGTTCCCGTTCCATTTCCCTTCCCGTTCCTTTTCCGTTACCGTACCATTTCCATTCCCGTTCCATTTCCATTCCCTTTCCATTTCCATTTCATTCCATTCCGTTCTGCTCGGGTACATTCCATTCCATTCCATTGCATTCCATTCCGTTCTGCTCCTGTCCATTCCATTCCATTCCAATCCGTTCCATTCCGTTCTACTCGGGTAGATTCCATTCCATTCCATTCCATTCCATTCCATTCCATTCCATTCCATTCTACTGGTGTCCATTCCATTCCATTCCATTCCATTCCATTCCATTCCATTCCATTCCATTCCATTGCATTCCATTCCATTCCATTCCATTCCGTTCCGTTCTACTCGGTTACATTCCATTCAATTCCATTCCATTCCGTTCTACTCGGGTAGATTCCATTCCATTCCATTCCATTCCTTTCCATTCCATTCCATTCCATTGCATTGCATTGCACTCAATTCCATTCCATTCCATTCCATTCCATTCCATTCCATTCCATTCCATTCCGTTCCGTTCAACTCGGTTACATTCCTTTCAATTACATTCCATTCCGTTCTACTCGGTTACATTCCATTCCATTCCATTCCATTCCATTCCAATCCATTCCATTCCATTCCATTCCGTTCTACTCGGGTACATTCCATTCCATTCCATTCCATTCCATTCCATTCCATTCCATTCCATTCCGTTCTACTTTGGTACATTCCATTCCATTCCATTCCATTCCATTCCATTCCATTACATTCCATTCCATTCCATTCCGTTCTACTCGGGTTGATTCCATTCTATTCCATTCCATTCCATTCCATTCCATTCCATTCCATTCCATTCCATTCCATTCCAATCGATTCCATTCCATTCCATTCCATTGAATTCCATTCCATTCCATTCCATTCCATTCCATTCCATTCCATTCCATTCCATTCCATTCCATTCCATTGAATTCCATTCCATTCCATTCCATTCCATTCCATTGAATTCCATTCCGTTCCATTCCATTCCATTGAATTCCATTCCATTCCATTCCATTCCATTCCATTCCATTCCATTCCATTCCATTCCATTCCATTCCATTCCATTGAATTCCATTCCATTCCATTCCATTCCATTCCATTCCATTCCATTCCATCCCATTCCATTCCATTCCATTCCATTCCGTTCTACTCGGGTTGATTCCATTCTATTCCATTCCATTCCATTCGATCCCATTTGATTCCATTCGATTCCATTCAATTCCATTCGATTCCATTCCATTCCACTCCATTCCATTCCATTGAATTCCATTCCATTCCATTCCATTCCATTCCATTCCATTCCATTCCATTCCATTCCATTGAATTCCATTCCATTCCATTCCATTCCATTCAATTGAATTCCGTTCCATTCCATTCCATTCCGTTCCGTTCCGTCCCGTTCCGTTCCGTTCCGTTCCGTTGCGTTCCGTTCCGTTCTACTCGGGTTGATTAAATTCTGTTCCTTTCCATTCTATTCGATTCCATTCGATTCCAATCGATTCCATTCGATTCCATTCGATTCCATTGAATTCCATTCCATTCCATTCCATTCCATTGAATTCCGTTGCATTATATTCCATTCCGTTCCGTTCCGTCCCGTTCCGTTCCGTTCCGTTCCGTTGCGTGCCGTTCCGTTCTACTCGGGTTGATTCCATTCCATTCCATTCCATTCCATTCCATTCTATTCCATTCCATTCCATTGAATTCCATTCCATTCCATTCCATTCCATTCCATTCCATTCCATTCCGTTCTACTCGGGTTGATTCCATTCTATTCCATTCCATTCCATTCGATCTCATTCGATTCCATTCGATTCCATTCGATTCCACTCCATTCCATTCCATTGAATTCCATTCCATTCCATTCCATTCCATTCCATTCCATTGAATTCCATTCCATTCCATTCCATTCCATTCCATTCCATTCCATTCCATTGAATTCCATTCCATTCCATTGAATTCCATTCCATTCCATTCCATTCCATTGAATTCCGTTCCATTCCATTCCATTCCATTCCATTCCATTCCATTGAATTCCATTCCATTCCATTCCATAGAATTCCGTTCCATTCCATTCCATTCCATTCCATTCCATTCCATTCCATTCCATTCCATTGAATTCCATTCCATTCCATTCCATTCCTTTCCATTGAATTCCATTCTGTTCCATTCCATTCCTTTGAATTCCGTTCCATTCCATTCCATTCCATTCCTTTCCGTTCCGTTCCGTTCCGTTCCGTTCCGTTGCGCTCCGCTCCGTTCTACTCGGGTTGATTCCATTCTATTCCATTCCATTCCATTCGATCCCATTCGATTCCATTCGATTCCATTCGATTCCATTCGATTCCACTCCATTCCATTCCATAGAATTCCATTCCATTCCATTCCATTTGAATTCCATTCCATTCCATTCCATTCCATTCTATTCCATTCCATCCCATTCCATTCCATTCCATTCCATTCTACTCGGGTTGATTGCATTCTATTCCATTCCATTCCATTCCATTCCATTCCATTCGATTCCATTCGATTCCATTCGATTCCATTCGATTCCATTCCATTCCATTCCATTCCATTCCATTCCATTCCATTCCATTGAATTCCATTCCATTCATTCCATTCCATTCCATTCCATTCCATTGAATTCCATTCCATTCCATTCCATTCCATTCCATTCCATTCCTTTCCATTCCATTGAATTCCATTCCATTCCATAGAATTCCATTCCATTCCATTCCATTCCATTGAATTCCGTTCCTTTCCATTCCATTCCATTCCGTTCCGTTCCGTTCCGTTCCGTTGCGTTCCGTTCCGTTCAACTAGGGTTGATTCCATTCTATTCAATTCCATTCCATTCCATTCTACACGGGTTGATCATTCCATTCCGTTCCGTTCCGTTCCGTTCCGTTCCGTACCGTTCTACTCTGGTTGATTCCATTCTATTCCATTCCATTCCATTCGATTCCATTCGACTCCATTCCATTCCATTCCATTCCATTCTATTCCATTCCATTGCATTCCATTCCACTCCATTCCATTCCATTCCATTCCATTCCATTACATTCCATTCCGTTCCGTTCCGTTCCGTTCCGTTCCGTTCCGTTGCGTTCCGTTCCGTTCTACTCGGGTTGATTCCATTCTATTCCATTCCATTCCATTTGACTCCATTCGATTCCATTCCATTCCATTGCATTGAATTCCATTCCATTCCATTCCATTCCATTCCATTCCATTCCACTCCATTGAATTCCATTCCATTCCATTCCATTCCATTCCATTCCATTCCATTCCATTCCACTCCATTCCATTCCACTCCACTGCACTCCACTCCACTCCACTCCATTTCATTCCCTTCCATTCCATTAAATTGAATTCCATTCCATTCCATTCCATTCCATTCCATTCCATTCCATTCCACTCCATTCCATTCCACTCCACTCTACTCCACTCCACTCCATTCCATTCCCTTCCATTCCATTCAATTGAATTGCCTTGAATTCCATTCCATTCCATTCAATAACATTTCATTCCATTCCATTCCATTCCATTCCATTCCTTTCCATTCCATTCCATTCTACTCGGGTTGATTCCATTCTATTCCATTCCATTCCATTCGATTCCATTCGATTCCATTCGATTCCATTCGATTCCATTCGTTTCCATTCCATTCCATTCCATTCTATTCCATTGAATTCCATTCCATTCCATTCCATTCCATTCCATTCCATTGCATTCCATTCCATTGAATTCCATTGAATTCCATTCCATTGAATTCCATTCCATTCCATTCCATTCCATTCCATTCCATTCCATTGAATTCCATTCCATTCCATTCCATTCCATTCCATTCCATTGAATTCCATTCCATTCCATTCCATTCCATGGAATTCCGTTCCATTCCATTCCATTCCGTTCCGTTCCGTCCCGTTCCGTTCCGTTCCGTTCCGTTGCGTTCCGTTCCGTTCTACTCGGGTTGATTCCATTCTATTCCATTCCATTCCATTCGATTCCATTCGATTCCATTCGATTCCACTCCATTCCATTCCATAGAATTCCATTCCATTCCATTCCATTCCATTGAATTCCATTCCAATCCATTCCATTCCATGGAATTCCATTCCATTCCATTCCATTCCATTGAATTCCATTCCATTCCATTCCATTCCATTCCATTCCATTCCATTCTACTGGTGTCCATTCCATTCCATTCCATTCCATTCCATTCCATTCCATTCCATTCCTTTCCATTCCATTGCATTCCATTGCATTCCGTTCCATTCCATTCCATTCCATTCCATTCCATTCCATTCCACTCCACTCCACTCCACTCCACTCCATTCCACTCCACTCCACTCCGGTACATTCCATTCCATTCCATTCCATTCCATTCCATTCCATTCCGTGCTTCTCGGGTACATTCCGTTCCGTTCCATTCCATTCCATTCCATTCCATTCCATTCCGTTCCAGTGCACTCTACTCCACTCCACTCCACTCCACTCCACTCCGGTACATTCCATTCCATTCCATTCCATTCCATTCCATTCCATTTCCATTCCCATTCCATTTCCATTCCCGTTCCATTTCCATTCCCGTTTCTTTTCCATTCCCGTTCCATTTCCATTCCAGTTCCATTACCATTCCCGTTCCATTTCCTTTCCCGATCCATTTCCATTCCCGTTCCATTTCCATTCCCGTTCCATTTCCATTCCCGTTCCATTACCATTCCCGTTCCATTTCCGTTCCCGTTCCGTTTCCGTTCCCGTTCCATTTCCGTTCTCGTTCCGTTTCCGTTCCCGTTCCATTTCCGTTCTCGTTCTGTTTCCGTTCCCGTTCCATTTCCATTCCCGTTCCATTTCCGTTCCTGTTCCATTTCCATTCCCGTTCCATTTCCATTCCCTTTCCATTTCCATTTCATTCCATTCAGTTCTGCTCGGGTACATTCCATGCCATTCCATTGCATTCCATTCCGTTCTGCTCCTGTCCATTCCATTCCATTCCATTCCGTTCCATTCCGTTCTACTCGGGTAGATTCCATTCCATTCCATTCCATTCCATTCCATTCCATTCCATTCCATTCCATTCCATTCCATTCAACTGGTGTCCATTCCATTCCATTCCATTCCATTCCATTCCATTCGATTGCATTCCATTCCATTCCATTCCATTCCGTTCCGTTCTACTCGGTTACATTCCATTCAATTCCATTCCATTCCGTTCTACTCGGGTAGATTCCATTCCATTCAATTCCATTCCTTTCCATTCCATTGCATTCCATTGCATTGCATTGCACTCAATTCCATTCCATTCCATTCCATTCCATTCCATTCCATTCCATTCCATTCCGTTCCGTTCAACTCGGTTACATTCCTTTCAATTACATTCCATTCCGTTCTACTCGGTTACATTCCATTCCATTCCATTCCATTCCATTCCAATCCATTCCATTCCATTCCATTCCGTTCTACTCGGGTACATTCCATTCCATTCCATTCCATTCCATTCCATTCCATTCCATTCCATTCCGTTCTACTCAGGTTGATTCCATTCTATTCCATTCCATTCCATTCCATTCCATTCCATTCCATTCCATTCGATTCCATTCCATTCCATTCCATAGAATTCCATTCCATTCCATTCCATTCCATGGAATTCCATTCCATTCCATTCCATTCCATGGAATTCCATTCCATTCCATTCCATTCCATGGAATTCCATTCCATTCCATTCCATTCCATTCCATTACATTCCATTCCATTCCATTCCATTGCATTCCATTTCATTCCATTCCATTCCATTCCATTGAATTCCATTCCGTTCCATTCCATTCCATTGAATTCCATTCCGTTCCATTCCATTCCATTCCATTCCATTCCATCCCATTCCATTCCATTCCATTCCATTCCATTCCATTCCATCCCATTCCATTCCATTCCATTCCATTCCGTTCTACTCGGGTTGATTCCATTCTATTCCATTCCATTCCATTCGATCCCATTTGATTCCATTCGATTCCATTCAATTCCATTCGATTCCATTCCATTCCACTCCATTCCATTCCATTGAATTCCGTTCCATTCCATTCCATTCCATTCCATTCCATTCCATTCCATTCCATGGAATTCCATTCCATTCCATTCCATTCCATTCCATTCCATAGAATTCCATTCCATTCCATTCCATTCCACTGAATTCCGTTCCATTCCATTCCATTCCGTTCCGTTCCGTTCCGTTCCGTTCCGTTCCGTTCTGTTGCGTTCCGTTCCGTTCCGTTGTGTTCCGTTCCGTTCTACTCGGGTTGATTCCATTCTATTCCATTCCATTCCAATCCATTCCATTCCATTCCATTGAATTCCATTCCATTCCATTCCATTCCATTCCATTCCATTCCATTCCATTCCATTCCATTGAATTCCATTCCATTCCATTCCATTCCATTCCATTCCATTGAATTCCATTCCATTCCATTCCATTCCATGGAATTCCGTTCCATTCCATTCCATTCCGTTCCGTTCCGTCCCGTTCCGTTCCGTTCCGTTCCGTTGCGTTCCGTTCCGTTCTACTCGGGTTGATTCCATTCTATTCCATTCCATTCCATTCGATTCCATTCGATTCCATTCGATTCCACTCCATTCCATTCCATAGAATTCCATTCCATTCCATTCCATTCCATTGAATTCCGTTCCTTTCCATTCCATTCCATTCCGTTCCGTTCCATTCCGTTCCGTTGCGTTGCGTTCCGTTCAACTAGGGTTGATTCCATTCTATTCAATTCCATTCCATTCCATTCTACACGGGTTGATCATTCCATTCCGTTCCGTTCCGTTCCGTTCCGTTCCGTTCCGTACCGTTCTACTCGGGTTGATTCCATTCTATTCCATTCCATTCCATTCGATTCCATTCGACTCCATTCCATTCCATTCCATTCCATTCCATTCCATTGCATTCCATTCCACTCCATTCCATTCCATTCCATTCCATTCCATTACATTCCATTCCGTTCCGTTCCATTCCGTTCCGTTCCGTTGCATTCCGTTCCGTTCTACTCGGGTTGATTCCATTCTATTCCATTCCATTCCATTTGACTCCATTCGATTCCATTCCATTCCATTGCATTGAATTCCATTCCATTCCATTCCATTCCATTCCATTCCATTCCATTCCACTCCATTGAATTCCATTCCATTCCATTCCATTCCATTCCATTCCATTCCATTCCACTCCATTCCATTCCATTCCATTCTACTGGTGTCCATTCCATTCCATTCCATTCCATTCCATTCCATTCCATTCCTTTCCATTCCATTGCATTCCATTGCATTCCATTCCATTCCATTCCATTCCATTCCATTCCATTCCACTCCACTCCACTCCACTCCACTCCATTCCACTCCACTCCACTCCGGTACATTCCATTCCATTCCATTCCATTCCATTCCATTCCATTCCGTGCTTCTCGGGTACATTCCGTTCCGTTCCATTCCATTCCATTCCATTCCATTCCGTTCCAGTGCACTCTACTCCACTCCACTCCACTCCACTCCACTCCGGTACATTCCATTCCATTCCATTCCATTCCATTCCATTCCATTCCATTTCCATTCCCATTCCATTTCCATTCCCGTTCCATTTCCATTCCCGTTTCTTTTCCATTCCCGTTCCATTTCCATTCCAGTTCCATTACCATTCCCTTTCCATTTCCATTCCCGATCCATTTCCATTCCCGTTCCATTTCCATTCCCGTTCCATTTCCATTCCCGTTCCATTACCATTCCCGTTCCATTTCCGTTCCCGTTCCGTTTCCGTTCCCGTTCCATTTCCGTTCTCTTTCCGTTTCCGTTCCCGTTCCATTTCCATTCCCGTTCCATTTCCGTTCCCGTTCCATTTCCATTCCCGTTCCATTTCCATTCCCTTTCCATTTCCATTTCATTCCATTCCGTTCTGCTCCTGTCCATTCCATTCCATTCCAATCCGTTCCATTCCGTTCTACTCGGGTAGATTCCATTCCATTCCATTCCATTCCATTCCATTCCATTCCATTCCATTCCATTCCATTCTACTGGTGTCCATTCCATTCCATTCCATTCCATTCCATTCCATTCCATTCCATTCCATTGCATTCCATTCCATTCCATTCCATTCCGTTCCGTTCTACTCGGTTACATTCCATTCAATTCCATTCCATTCCGTTCTACTCGGGTAGATTCCATTCCATTCCATTCCATTCCATTCGATTCCATTCGATTCCATTCGATTCCACTCCATTCCATTCCATAGAATTCCATTCCATTCCATTCCATTCCATTGAATTCCGTTCCTTTCCATTCCATTCCATTCCGTTCCGTTCCATTCCGTTCCGTTGCGTTGCGTTCCGTTCAACTAGGGTTGATTCCATTCTATTCAATTCCATTCCATTCCATTCTACACGGGTTGATCATTCCATTCCGTTCCGTTCCGTTCCGTTCCGTTCCGTTCCGTACCGTTCTACTCGGGTTGATTCCATTCTATTCCATTCCATTCCATTCGATTCCATTCGACTCCATTCCATTCCATTCCATTCCATTCCATTCCATTGCATTCCATTCCACTCCATTCCATTCCATTCCATTCCATTCCATTACATTCCATTCCGTTCCGTTCCATTCCGTTCCGTTCCGTTGCATTCCGTTCCGTTCTACTCGGGTTGATTCCATTCTATTCCATTCCATTCCATTTGACTCCATTCGATTCCATTCCATTCCATTGCATTGAATTCCATTCCATTCCATTCCATTCCATTCCATTCCATTCCACTCCATTGAATTCCATTCCATTCCATTCCATTCCATTCCATTCCATTCCATTCCACTCCATTCCATTCCATTCCATTCTACTGGTGTCCATTCCATTCCATTCCATTCCATTCCATTCCATTCCATTCCTTTCCATTCCATTGCATTCCATTGCATTCCATTCCATTCCATTCCATTCCATTCCATTCCACTCCACTCCACTCCACTCCACTCCATTCCACTCCACTCCACTCCGGTACATTCCATTCCATTCCATTCCATTCCATTCCATTCCATTCCGTGCTTCTCGGGTACATTCCGTTCCGTTCCATTCCATTCCATTCCATTCCATTCCGTTCCAGTGCACTCTACTCCACTCCACTCCACTCCACTCCACTCCGGTACATTCCATTCCATTCCATTCCATTCCATTCCATTCCATTCCATTTCCATTCCCATTCCATTTCCATTCCCGTTCCATTTCCATTCCCGTTTCTTTTCCATTCCCGTTCCATTTCCATTCCAGTTCCATTACCATTCCCGTTCCATTTCCATTCCCGATCCATTTCCATTCCCGTTCCATTTCCATTCCCGTTCCATTTCCATTCCCGTTCCATTACCATTCCCGTTCCATTTCCGTTCCCGTTCCGTTTCCGTTCCCGTTCCATTTCCGTTCTCTTTCCGTTTCCGTTCCCGTTCCATTTCCATTCCCGTTCCATTTCCGTTCCCGTTCCATTTCCATTCCCGTTCCATTTCCATTCCCTTTCCATTTCCATTTCATTCCATTCCGTTCTGCTCGGGTACATTCCATTCCATTCCATTGCATTCCATTCCGTTCTGCTCCTCTCCATTCCATTCCATTCCAATCCGTTCCATTCCGTTCTACTCGGGTAGATTCCATTCCATTCCATTCCATTCCATTCCATTCCATTCCATTCCATTCCATTCTACTGGTGTCCATTCCATTCCATTCCATTCCATTCCATTCCATTCCATTCCATTCCATTGCATTCCATTCCATTCCATTCCATTCCGTTCCGTTCTACTCGGTTACATTCCATTCAATTCCATTCCATTCCGTTCTACTCGGGTAGATTCCATTCCATTCCATTCCATTCCATTCCATTCCATTCCGTTCTACTTTGGTACATTCCATTCCATTCCATTCCATTCCATTCCATTCCATTCCATTCCATTCCATTCCATTCCATTCCGTTCTACTCGGGTTGATTCCATTCTGTTCCATTCCATTCCATTCCATTCCATTCCATTCCATTCCATTCCAATCGATTCCATTCCATTCCATTCCATTGAATTCCATTCCATTCCATTCCATTCCATTCCATTCCATTCCATTCCATTCCATTCCATTGAATTCCATTCCATTCCATTCCATTCCATTCCATTGAATTCCATTCCGTTCCATTCCATTCCATTGAATTCCATTCCATTCCATTCCATTCCATTCCATTCCATTCCATTCCATTCCATTCCATTCCATTCCATTGAATTCCATTCCATTCCATTCCATTCCATTCCATTCCATTCCATTCCATTCCATCCCATTCCATTCCATTCCATTCCATTCCGTTCTACTCGGGTTGATTCCATTCTATTCCATTCCATTCCATTCGATCCCATTTGATTCCATTCGATTCCATTCAATTCCATTCGATTCCATTCCATTCCACTCCATTCCATTCCATTGAATTCCATTCCATTCCATTCCATTCCATTCCATTCCATTCCATTGAATTCCATTCCATTCCATTACATTCCATTCAATTGAATTCCGTTCCATTCCATTCCATTCCGTTCCGTTCCGTCCCGTTCCGTTCCGTTCCGTTCCGTTGCGTTCCGTTCCGTTCTACTCGGGTTGATTAAATTCTGTTCCTTTCCATTCTATTCGATTCCATTCGATTCCAATCGATTCCATTCGATTCCATTCGATTCCATTGAATTCCATTCCATTCCATTCCATTGAATTCCGTTGCATTATATTCCATTCCGTTCCGTTCCGTCCCGTTCCGTTCCGTTCCGTTCCGTTGCGTGCCGTTCCGTTCTACTCGGGTTGATTCCATTCCATTCCATTCCATTCCATTCCATTCCATTCCATTCCATTCCATTCCATTGAATTCCATTCCATTCCATTCCATTCCATTCCATTCCATTCCATTCCGTTCTACTCGGGTTGATTCCATTCTATTCCATTCCATTCCATTCGATCTCATTCGATTCCATTCGATTCCATTCGATTCCACTCCATTCCATTCCATTGAATTCCATTCCATTCCATTCCATTCCATTCCATTCCATTGAATTCCATTCCATTCCATTCCATTCCATTCCATTCCATTCCATTCCATTCCATTCCATTCCATTCCATTGAATTCCATTCCATTCCATTGAATTCCATTCCATTCCATTCCATTCCATTGAATTCCGTTCCATTCCATTCCATTCCATTCCATTCCATTCCATTGAATTCCATTCCATTCCATTCCATAGAATTCCGTTCCATTCCATTCCATTCCATTCCATTCCATTCCATTCCATTCCATTCCATTGAATTCCATTCCATTCCATTCCATTCCTTTCCATTGAATTCCATTCTGTTCCATTCCATTCCTTTGAATTCCGTTCCATTCGATTCCATTCCATTCCTTTCAGTTCCGTTCCGTTCCGTTCCGTTCCGTTGCGCTCCGCTCCGTTGTACTCGGGTTGATTCCATTCTATTCCATTCCATTCCATTCGATCCCATTCGATTCCATTCGATTCCATTCGATTCCATTCGATTCCACTCCATTCCATTCCATAGAATTCCATTCCATTCCATTCCATTTGAATTCCATTCCATTCCATTCCATTCCATTCTATTCCATTCCATCCCATTCCATTCCATTCCATTCCATTCTACTCGGGTTGATTGCATTCTATTCCATTCCATTCCATTCCATTCCATTCCATTCCATTCGATTCCATTCGATTCCATTCGATTCCATTCCATTCCATTCCATTCCATTCCATTCCATTCCATTGAATTCCATTCCATTCATTCCATTCCATTCCATTCCATTCCATTGAATTCCATTCCATTCCATTCCATTCCATTCCATTCCATTCCATTCCATTCCATTGAATTCCATTCCATTCCATAGAATTCCATTCCATTCCATTCCATTGAATTCCGTTCCTTTCCATTCCATTCCATTCCGTTCCGTTCCGTTCCGTTCCGTTGCGTTCCGTTCCGTTCAACTAGGGTTGATTCCATTCTATTCAATTCCATTCCATTCCATTCTACACGGGTTGATCATTCCATTCCGTTCCGTTCCGTTCCGTTCCGTTCCGTACCGTTCTACTCTGGTTGATTCCATTCTATTCCATTCCATTCCATTCGATTCCATTCGACTCCATTCCATTCCATTCCATTCCATTCTATTCCATTCCATTGCATTCCATTCCACTCCATTCCATTCCATTCCATTCCATTCCATTACATTCCATTCCGTTCCGTTCCGTTCCGTTCCGTTCCGTTCCGTTGCGTTCCGTTCCGTTCTACTCGGGTTGATTCCATTCTATTCCATTCCATTCCATTTGACTCCATTCGATTCCATTCCATTCCATTGCATTGAATTCCATTCCATTCCATTCCATTCCATTCCATTCCACTCCATTGAATTCCATTCCATTCCATTCCATTCCATTCCATTCCATTCCATTCCACTCCATTCCATTGCACTCCACTGCACTCCACTCCACTCCACTCCATTTCATTCCCTTCCATTCCATTAAATTGAATTCCATTCCATTCCATTCCATTCCATTCCATTCCATTCCACTCCATTCCATTCCACTCCACTCTACTCCACTCCACTCCATTCCATTCCCTTCCATTCCATTCAATTGAATTGCCTTGAATTCCATTCCATTCCATTCAATAACATTTCATTCCATTCCATTCCATTCCATTCCATTCCTTTCCATTCCATTCCGTTCTACTCGGGTTGATTCCATTCTATTCCATTCCATTCCATTCGATTCCATTCGATTCCATTCGATTCCATTCGATTCCATTCGTTTCCATTCCATTCCATTCCATTCTATTCCATTGAATTCCATTCCATTCCATTCCATTCCATTCCATTCCATTGCATTCCATTCCATTGAATTCCATTGAATTCCATTCCATTGAATTCCATTCCATTCCATTCCATTCCATTCCATTCCATTCCATTGAATTCCATTCCATTCCATTCCATTCCATTCCATTCCATTGAATTCCATTCCATTCCATTCCATTCCATGGAATTCCGTTCCATTCCATTCCATTCCGTTCCGTTCCGTCCCGTTCCGTTCCGTTCCGTTCCGTTGCGTTCCGTTCCGTTCTACTCGGGTTGATTCCATTCTATTCCATTCCATTCCATTCGATTCCATTCGATTCCATTCGATTCCACTCCATTCCATTCCATAGAATTCCATTCCATTCCATTCCATTCCATTGAATTCCATTCCAATCCATTCCATTCCATGGAATTCCATTCCATTCCATTCCATTCCATTGAATTCCATTCCATTCCATTCCATTCCATTCCATTCCATTCCATTCCATTCTACTGGTGTCCATTCCATTCCATTCCATTCCATTCCATTCCATTCCATTCCTTTCCATTCCATTGCATTCCATTGCATTCCGTTCCATTCCATTCCATTCCATTCCATTCCATTCCACTCCACTCCACTCCACTCCACTCCATTCCACTCCACTCCACTCCGGTACATTCCATTCCATTCCATTCCATTCCATTCCATTCCATTCCGTGCTTCTCGGGTACATTCCGTTCCGTTCCATTCCATTCCATTCCATTCCATTCCATTCCGTTCCATTCCATTCCTTTCCATTCCATTGAATTCCATTCCATTCCATTCCATTCCATTCCATTCCATTCCATTTCCATTCCATTGAATTCCATTCCATTCCATTCCATTCCATTCCATTCCATTCCATTCCATTCCATTCCATTGAATTCCATTCCATTCCATTCCATTCCATTCCATTCCATTCCATTCCATTCCATTCCATCCCATTCCATTCCATTCCATTCCATTCCATTCCATTCCATTCCATTCCATTCCATTCCATTCCATTCCATCCCATTCCATTCCATTCCATTCCATTCCATTCCGTTCTACTCGGGTTGATTCCATTCTATTCCATTCCATTCCATTCGATCCCATTTGATTCCATTCGATTCCATTCAGTTCCATTCGATTCCATTCCATTCCATTCCATTCCATTCCATTCCGTTGAATTCCATTCCATTCCATTCCATTCCATTCCATTGAATTCCATTCCATTCCATTCCATTCCATTCCATTCCATTCCATTCCATTCCATTGAATTCCATTCCATTCCATAGAATTCCATTCCATTCCATTCCATTCCATTGAATTCCGTTCCTTTCCATTCCATTCCATTCCGTTCCGTTCCATTCCGTTCCGTTGCGTTCCGTTCCGTTCAACTAGGGTTGATTCCATTCTATTCAATTCCGTTCCATTCCATTCTACACGGGTTGATCATTCCATTCCGTTCCGTTCCGTTCCGTTCCGTTCCGTTCCGTAGCGTTCTACTCGGGTTGATTCCATTCTATTCCATTCCATTCCATTCGATTCCATTCGACTCCATTCCATTCCATTCCATTCCATTCCATTCCATTCCATTCCATTGCATTCCATTCCACTCCATTCCATTCCATTCCATTCCATTCCATTCCATTCCATTCCGTTCCGTTCCGTTCCGTTGCGTTCCGTTCCATTCTACTCGGGTTGATTCCATTCTATTCCATTCCATTCCATTTGACTCCATTCGATTCCATTCCATTCCATTGCATTGAATTCCATTCCATTCCATTCCATTCCATTCCATTCCATTCCACTCCATTGAATTCCATTCCATTCCATTCCATTCCATTCCATTCCATTCCATTCCACTCCATTCCATTCCATTCCATTCTACTGGTGTCCATTCCATTCCATTCCATTCCATTCCATTCCATTCCATTCCATTCCTTTCCATTCCATTGCATTCCATTGCATTCCATTCCATTCCATTCCATTCCATTCCATTCCACTCCACTCCACTCCACTCCACTCCATTCCACTCCACTCCACTCCGGTACATTCCATTCCATTCCATTCCATTCCATTCCATTCCGTGCTTCTCGGGTACATTCCGTTCCGTTCCATTCCATTCCATTCCATTCCATTCCGTTCCAGTGCACTCTACTCCACTCCACTCCACTCCACTCCACTCCGGTACATTCCATTCCATTCCATTCCATTCCATTCCATTCCATTTCCATTCCCATTCCATTTCCATTCCCGTTCCATTTCCATTCCCGTTTCTTTTCCATTCCCGTTCCATTTCCATTCCAGTTCCATTACCATTCCCGTTCCATTTCCATTCCCGATCCATTTCCATTCCCGTTCCATTTCCATTCCCGTTCCATTTCCATTCCCGTTCCATTACCATTCCCGTTCCATTTCCGTTCCCGTTCCGTTTCCGTTCCCGTTCCATTTCCGTTCTCTTTCCGTTTCCGTTCCCGTTCCATTTCCCTTCCCGTTCCTTTTCCGTTACCGTACCATTTCCATTCCCGTTCCATTTCCATTCCCTTTCCATTTCCATTTCATTCCATTCCGTTCTGCTCGGGTACATTCCATTCCATTCCATTGCATTCCATTCCGTTCTGCTCCTGTCCATTCCATTCCATTCCAATCCGTTCCATTCCGTTCTACTCGGGTAGATTCCATTCCATTCCATTCCATTCCATTCCATTCCATTCCATTCCATTCTACTGGTGTCCATTCCATTCCATTCCATTCCATTCCATTCCATTCCATTCCATTCCATTCCATTGCATTCCATTCCATTCCATTCCATTCCGTTCCGTTCTACTCGGTTACATTCCATTCAATTCCATTCCATTCCGTTCTACTCGGGTAGATTCCATTCCATTCCATTCCATTCCTTTCCATTCCATTCCATTCCATTGCATTGCATTGCACTCAATTCCATTCCATTCCATTCCATTCCATTCCATTCCATTCCATTCCATTCCGTTCCGTTCAACTCGGTTACATTCCTTTCAATTACATTCCATTCCGTTCTACTCGGTTACATTCCATTCCATTCCATTCCATTCCATTCCAATCCATTCCATTCCATTCCATTCCGTTCTACTCGGGTACATTCCATTCCATTCCATTCCATTCCATTCCATTCCATTCCATTCCATTCCGTTCTACTTTGGTACATTCCATTCCATTCCATTCCATTCCATTCCATTCCATTACATTCCATTCCATTCCATTCCGTTCTACTCGGGTTGATTCCATTCTATTCCATTCCATTCCATTCCATTCCATTCCATTCCATTCCATTCCATTCCATTCCAATCGATTCCATTCCATTCCATTCCATTGAATTCCATTCCATTCCATTCCATTCCATTCCATTCCATTCCATTCCATTCCATTCCATTCCATTCCATTGAATTCCATTCCATTCCATTCCATTCCATTCCATTGAATTCCATTCCGTTCCATTCCATTCCATTGAATTCCATTCCATTCCATTCCATTCCATTCCATTCCATTCCATTCCATTCCATTCCATTCCATTCCATTGAATTCCATTCCATTCCATTCCATTCCATTCCATTCCATTCCATTCCATCCCATTCCATTCCATTCCATTCCATTCCGTTCTACTCGGGTTGATTCCATTCTATTCCATTCCATTCCATTCGATCCCATTTGATTCCATTCGATTCCATTCAATTCCATTCGATTCCATTCCATTCCACTCCATTCCATTCCATTGAATTCCATTCCATTCCATTCCATTCCATTCCATTCCATTCCATTCCATTCCATTCCATTGAATTCCATTCCATTCCATTCCATTCCATTCAATTGAATTCCGTTCCATTCCATTCCATTCCGTTCCGTTCCGTCCCGTTCCGTTCCGTTCCGTTCCGTTGCGTTCCGTTCCGTTCTACTCGGGTTGATTAAATTCTGTTCCTTTCCATTCTATTCGATTCCATTCGATTCCAATCGATTCCATTCGATTCCATTCGATTCCATTGAATTCCATTCCATTCCATTCCATTCCATTGAATTCCGTTGCATTATATTCCATTCCGTTCCGTTCCGTCCCGTTCCGTTCCGTTCCGTTCCGTTGCGTGCCGTTCCGTTCTACTCGGGTTGATTCCATTCCATTCCATTCCATTCCATTCCATTCTATTCCATTCCATTCCATTGAATTCCATTCCATTCCATTCCATTCCATTCCATTCCATTCCATTCCGTTCTACTCGGGTTGATTCCATTCTATTCCATTCCATTCCATTCGATCTCATTCGATTCCATTCGATTCCATTCGATTCCACTCCATTCCATTCCATTGAATTCCATTCCATTCCATTCCATTCCATTCCATTCCATTGAATTCCATTCCATTCCATTCCATTCCATTCCATTCCATTCCATTCCATTGAATTCCATTCCATTCCATTGAATTCCATTCCATTCCATTCCATTCCATTGAATTCCGTTCCATTCCATTCCATTCCATTCCATTCCATTCCATTGAATTCCATTCCATTCCATTCCATAGAATTCCGTTCCATTCCATTCCATTCCATTCCATTCCATTCCATTCCATTCCATTCCATTGAATTCCATTCCATTCCATTCCATTCCTTTCCATTGAATTCCATTCTGTTCCATTCCATTCCTTTGAATTCCGTTCCATTCCATTCCATTCCATTCCTTTCCGTTCCGTTCCGTTCCGTTCCGTTCCGTTGCGCTCCGCTCCGTTCTACTCGGGTTGATTCCATTCTATTCCATTCCATTCCATTCGATCCCATTCGATTCCATTCGATTCCATTCGATTCCATTCGATTCCACTCCATTCCATTCCATAGAATTCCATTCCATTCCATTCCATTTGAATTCCATTCCATTCCATTCCATTCCATTCTATTCCATTCCATCCCATTCCATTCCATTCCATTCCATTCTACTCGGGTTGATTGCATTCTATTCCATTCCATTCCATTCCATTCCATTCCATTCGATTCCATTCGATTCCATTCGATTCCATTCGATTCCATTCCATTCCATTCCATTCCATTCCATTCCATTCCATTCCATTGAATTCCATTCCATTCATTCCATTCCATTCCATTCCATTCCATTGAATTCCATTCCATTCCATTCCATTCCATTCCATTCCATTCCTTTCCATTCCATTGAATTCCATTCCATTCCATAGAATTCCATTCCATTCCATTCCATTCCATTGAATTCCGTTCCTTTCCATTCCATTCCATTCCGTTCCGTTCCGTTCCGTTCCGTTGCGTTCCGTTCCGTTCAACTAGGGTTGATTCCATTCTATTCAATTCCATTCCATTCCATTCTACACGGGTTGATCATTCCATTCCGTTCCGTTCCGTTCCGTTCCGTTCCGTACCGTTCTACTCTGGTTGATTCCATTCTATTCCATTCCATTCCATTCGATTCCATTCGACTCCATTCCATTCCATTCCATTCCATTCTATTCCATTCCATTGCATTCCATTCCACTCCATTCCATTCCATTCCATTCCATTCCATTACATTCCATTCCGTTCCGTTCCGTTCCGTTCCGTTCCGTTCCGTTGCGTTCCGTTCCGTTCTACTCGGGTTGATTCCATTCTATTCCATTCCATTCCATTTGACTCCATTCGATTCCATTCCATTCCATTGCATTGAATTCCATTCCATTCCATTCCATTCCATTCCACTCCATTGAATTCCATTCCATTCCATTCCATTCCATTCCATTCCATTCCATTCCATTCCACTCCATTCCATTCCACTCCACTGCACTCCACTCCACTCCACTCCATTTCATTCCCTTCCATTCCATTAAATTGAATTCCATTCCATTCCATTCCATTCCATTCCATTCCATTCCATTCCACTCCATTCCATTCCACTCCACTCTACTCCACTCCACTCCATTCCATTCCCTTCCATTCCATTCAATTGAATTGCCTTGAATTCCATTCCATTCCATTCAATAACATTTCATTCCATTCCATTCCATTCCATTCCATTCCTTTCCATTCCATTCCATTCTACTCGGGTTGATTCCATTCTATTCCATTCCATTCCATTCGATTCCATTCGATTCCATTCGATTCCATTCGATTCCATTCGTTTCCATTCCATTCCATTCCATTCTATTCCATTGAATTCCATTCCATTCCATTCCATTCCATTCCATTCCATTGCATTCCATTCCATTGAATTCCATTGAATTCCATTCCATTGAATTCCATTCCATTCCATTCCATTCCATTCCATTCCATTCCATTGAATTCCATTCCATTCCATTCCATTCCATTCCATTCCATTGAATTCCATTCCATTCCATTCCATTCCATGGAATTCCGTTCCATTCCATTCCATTCCGTTCCGTTCCGTCCCGTTCCGTTCCGTTCCGTTCCGTTGCGTTCCGTTCCGTTCTACTCGGGTTGATTCCATTCTATTCCATTCCATTCCATTCGATTCCATTCGATTCCATTCGATTCCACTCCATTCCATTCCATAGAATTCCATTCCATTCCATTCCATTCCATTGAATTCCATTCCAATCCATTCCATTCCATGGAATTCCATTCCATTCCATTCCATTCCATTGAATTCCATTCCATTCCATTCCATTCCATTCCATTCCATTCCATTCTACTGGTGTCCATTCCATTCCATTCCATTCCATTCCATTCCATTCCATTCCATTCCTTTCCATTCCATTGCATTCCATTGCATTCCGTTCCATTCCATTCCATTCCATTCCATTCCATTCCATTCCACTCCACTCCACTCCACTCCACTCCATTCCACTCCACTCCACTCCGGTACATTCCATTCCATTCCATTCCATTCCATTCCATTCCATTCCGTGCTTCTCGGGTACATTCCGTTCCGTTCCATTCCATTCCATTCCATTCCATTCCATTCCGTTCCAGTGCACTCTACTCCACTCCACTCCACTCCACTCCACTCCGGTACATTCCATTCCATTCCATTCCATTCCATTCCATTCCATTTCCATTCCCATTCCATTTCCATTCCCGTTCCATTTCCATTCCCGTTTCTTTTCCATTCCCGTTCCATTTCCATTCCAGTTCCATTACCATTCCCGTTCCATTTCCTTTCCCGATCCATTTCCATTCCCGTTCCATTTCCATTCCCGTTCCATTTCCATTCCCGTTCCATTACCATTCCCGTTCCATTTCCGTTCCCGTTCCGTTTCCGTTCCCGTTCCATTTCCGTTCTCGTTCCGTTTCCGTTCCCGTTCCATTTCCGTTCTCGTTCTGTTTCCGTTCCCGTTCCATTTCCATTCCCGTTCCATTTCCGTTCCTGTTCCATTTCCATTCCCGTTCCATTTCCATTCCCTTTCCATTTCCATTTCATTCCATTCAGTTCTGCTCGGGTACATTCCATGCCATTCCATTGCATTCCATTCCGTTCTGCTCCTGTCCATTCCATTCCATTCCATTCCGTTCCATTCCGTTCTACTCGGGTAGATTCCATTCCATTCCATTCCATTCCATTCCATTCCATTCCATTCCATTCCATTCCATTCAACTGGTGTCCATTCCATTCCATTCCATTCCATTCCATTCCATTCGATTGCATTCCATTCCATTCCATTCCATTCCGTTCCGTTCTACTCGGTTACATTCCATTCAATTCCATTCCATTCCGTTCTACTCGGGTAGATTCCATTCCATTCAATTCCATTCCTTTCCATTCCATTGCATTCCATTGCATTGCATTGCACTCAATTCCATTCCATTCCATTCCATTCCATTCCATTCCATTCCATTCCATTCCGTTCCGTTCAACTCGGTTACATTCCTTTCAATTACATTCCATTCCGTTCTACTCGGTTACATTCCATTCCATTCCATTCCATTCCATTCCAATCCATTCCATTCCATTCCATTCCGTTCTACTCGGGTACATTCCATTCCATTCCATTCCATTCCATTCCATTCCATTCCATTCCATTCCGTTCTACTCAGGTTGATTCCATTCTATTCCATTCCATTCCATTCCATTCCATTCCATTCCATTCCATTCGATTCCATTCCATTCCATTCCATAGAATTCCATTCCATTCCATTCCATTCCATGGAATTCCATTCCATTCCATTCCATTCCATGGAATTCCATTCCATTCCATTCCATTCCATTCCATTACATTCCATTCCATTCCATTCCATTGCATTCCATTCCATTCCATTCCATTCCATTCCATTGAATTCCATTCCGTTCCATTCCATTCCATTGAATTCCATTCCGTTCCATTCCATTCCATTCCATTCCATTCCATCCCATTCCATTCCATTCCATTCCATTCCATTCCATTCCATCCCATTCCATTCCATTCCATTCCATTCCGTTCTACTCGGGTTGATTCCATTCTATTCCATTCCATTCCATTCGATCCCATTTGATTCCATTCGATTCCATTCAATTCCATTCGATTCCATTCCATTCCACTCCATTCCATTCCATTGAATTCCGTTCCATTCCATTCCATTCCATTCCATTCCATTCCATTCCATTCCATGGAATTCCATTCCATTCCATTCCATTCCATTCCATTCCATAGAATTCCATTCCATTCCATTCCATTCCACTGAATTCCGTTCCATTCCATTCCATTCCGTTCCGTTCCGTTCCGTTCCGTTCCGTTCCGTTCTGTTGCGTTCCGTTCCGTTCCGTTGTGTTCCGTTCCGTTCTACTCGGGTTGATTCCATTCTATTCCATTCCATTCCAATCCATTCCATTCCATTCCATTGAATTCCATTCCATTCCATTCCATTCCATTCCATTCCATTCCATTCCATTCCATTCCATTGAATTCCATTCCATTCCATTCCATTCCATTCCATTCCATTGAATTCCATTCCATTCCATTCCATTCCATGGAATTCCGTTCCATTCCATTCCATTCCGTTCCGTTCCGTCCCGTTCCGTTCCGTTCCGTTCCGTTGCGTTCCGTTCCGTTCTACTCGGGTTGATTCCATTCTATTCCATTCCATTCCATTCGATTCCATTCGATTCCATTCGATTCCACTCCATTCCATTCCATAGAATTCCATTCCATTCCATTCCATTCCATTGAATTCCGTTCCTTTCCATTCCATTCCATTCCGTTCCGTTCCATTCCGTTCCGTTGCGTTGCGTTCCGTTCAACTAGGGTTGATTCCATTCTATTCAATTCCATTCCATTCCATTCTACACGGGTTGATCATTCCATTCCGTTCCGTTCCGTTCCGTTCCGTTCCGTTCCGTACCGTTCTACTCGGGTTGATTCCATTCTATTCCATTCCATTCCATTCGATTCCATTCGACTCCATTCCATTCCATTCCATTCCATTCCATTCCATTGCATTCCATTCCACTCCATTCCATTCCATTCCATTCCATTCCATTCCATTCCATTCCGTTCCGTTCCATTCCGTTCCGTTCCGTTGCATTCCGTTCCGTTCTACTCGGGTTGATTCCATTCTATTCCATTCCATTCCATTTGACTCCATTCGATTCCATTCCATTCCATTGCATTGAATTCCATTCCATTCCATTCCATTCCATTCCATTCCATTCCATTCCACTCCATTGAATTCCATTCCATTCCATTCCATTCCATTCCATTCCATTCCATTCCACTCCATTCCATTCCATTCCATTCTACTGGTGTCCATTCCATTCCATTCCATTCCATTCCATTCCATTCCATTCCTTTCCATTCCATTGCATTCCATTGCATTCCATTCCATTCCATTCCATTCCATTCCATTCCATTCCACTCCACTCCACTCCACTCCACTCCATTCCACTCCACTCCACTCCGGTACATTCCATTCCATTCCATTCCATTCCATTCCATTCCATTCCGTGCTTCTCGGGTACATTCCGTTCCGTTCCATTCCATTCCATTCCATTCCATTCCGTTCCAGTGCACTCTACTCCACTCCACTCCACTCCACTCCACTCCGGTACATTCCATTCCATTCCATTCCATTCCATTCCATTCCATTCCATTTCCATTCCCATTCCATTTCCATTCCCGTTCCATTTCCATTCCCGTTTCTTTTCCATTCCCGTTCCATTTCCATTCCAGTTCCATTACCATTCCCGTTCCATTTCCATTCCCGATCCATTTCCATTCCCGTTCCATTTCCATTCCCGTTCCATTTCCATTCCCGTTCCATTACCATTCCCGTTCCATTTCCGTTCCCGTTCCGTTTCCGTTCCCGTTCCATTTCCGTTCTCTTTCCGTTTCCGTTCCCGTTCCATTTCCATTCCCGTTCCATTTCCGTTCCCGTTCCATTTCCATTCCCGTTCCATTTCCATTCCCTTTCCATTTCCATTTCATTCCATTCCGTTCTGCTCCTGTCCATTCCATTCCATTCCAATCCGTTCCATTCCGTTCTACTCGGGTAGATTCCATTCCATTCCATTCCATTCCATTCCATTCCATTCCATTCCATTCCATTCCATTCTACTGGTGTCCATTCCATTCCATTCCATTCCATTCCATTCCATTCCATTCCATTCCATTGCATTCCATTCCATTCCATTCCATTCCGTTCCGTTCTACTCGGTTACATTCCATTCAATTCCATTCCATTCCGTTCTACTCGGGTAGATTCCATTCCATTCCATTCCATTCCTTTCCATTCCATTCCATTCCATTGCATTGCATTGCACTCAATTCCATTCCATTCCATTCCATTCCATTCCATTCCATTCCATTCCATTCCGTTCCATTCAACTCGGTTACATTCCATTCAATTACATTCCATTCCGTTCTACTCGGTTACATTCCATTCCATTCCATTCCATTCCATTCCATTCCAATCCATTCCATTCCATTCCATTCCGTTCTACTCGGGTACATTCCATTCCATTCCATTCCATTCCATTCCATTCCATTCCATTCCATTCCGTTCTACTTTGGTACATTCCATTCCATTCCATTCCATTCCATTCCATTCCATTCCATTCCATTCCATTCCATTCCATTCCATTCCGTTCTACTCGGGTTGATTCCATTCTATTCCATTCCATTCCATTCCATTCCATTCCATTCCATTCCATTCCAATCGATTCCATTCCATTCCATTCCATTGAATTCCATTCCATTCCATTCCATTCCATTCCATTCCATTCCATTCCATTCCATTCCATTGAATTCCATTCCATTCCATTCCATTCCATTCCATTGAATTCCATTCCGTTCCATTCCATTCCATTGAATTCCATTCCATTCCATTCCATTCCATTCCATTCCATTCCATTCCATTCCATTCCATTCCATTGAATTCCATTCCATTCCATTCCATTCCATTCCATTCCATTCCATTCCATTCCATCCCATTCCATTCCATTCCATTCCATTCCGTTCTACTCGGGTTGATTCCATTCTATTCCATTCCATTCCATTCGATCCCATTTGATTCCATTCGATTCCATTCAATTCCATTCGATTCCATTCCATTCCACTCCATTCCATTCCATTGAATTCCATTCCATTCCATTCCATTCCATTCCATTCCATTCCATTCCATTCCATTGAATTCCATTCCATTCCATTACATTCCATTCAATTGAATTCCGTTCCATTCCATTCCATTCCGTTCCGTTCCGTCCCGTTCCGTTCCGTTCCGTTCCGTTGCGTTCCGTTCCGTTCTACTCGGGTTGATTAAATTCTGTTCCTTTCCATTCTATTCGATTCCATTCGATTCCAATCGATTCCATTCGATTCCATTCGATTCCATTGAATTCCATTCCATTCCATTCCATTGAATTCCGTTGCATTATATTCCATTCCGTTCCGTTCCGTCCCGTTCCGTTCCGTTCCGTTCCGTTGCGTGCCGTTCCGTTCTACTCGGGTTGATTCCATTCCATTCCATTCCATTCCATTCCATTCCATTCCATTCCATTCCATTGAATTCCATTCCATTCCATTCCATTCCATTCCATTCCATTCCGTTCTACTCGGGTTGATTCCATTCTATTCCATTCCATTCCATTCGATCTCATTCGATTCCATTCGATTCCATTCGATTCCACTCCATTCCATTCCATTGAATTCCATTCCATTCCATTCCATTCCATTCCATTCCATTGAATTCCATTCCATTCCATTCCATTCCATTCCATTCCATTGAATTCCATTCCATTCCATTCCATTCCATGGAATTCCGTTCCATTCCATTCCATTCCGTTCCGTTCCGTCCCGTTCCGTTCCGTTCCGTTCCGTTGCGTTCCGTTCCGTTCTACTCGGGTTGATTCCATTCTATTCCATTCCATTCCATTCGATTCCATTCGATTCCATTCGATTCCACTCCATTCCATTCCATAGAATTCCATTCCATTCCATTCCATTCCATTGAATTCCGTTCCTTTCCATTCCATTCCATTCCGTTCCGTTCCATTCCGTTCCGTTGCGTTGCGTTCCGTTCAACTAGGGTTGATTCCATTCTATTCAATTCCATTCCATTCCATTCTACACGGGTTGATCATTCCATTCCGTTCCGTTCCGTTCCGTTCCGTTCCGTTCCGTACCGTTCTACTCGGGTTGATTCCATTCTATTCCATTCCATTCCATTCGATTCCATTCGACTCCATTCCATTCCATTCCATTCCATTCCATTCCATTGCATTCCATTCCACTCCATTCCATTCCATTCCATTCCATTCCATTACATTCCATTCCGTTCCGTTCCATTCCGTTCCGTTCCGTTGCATTCCGTTCCGTTCTACTCGGGTTGATTCCATTCTATTCCATTCCATTCCATTTGACTCCATTCGATTCCATTCCATTCCATTGCATTGAATTCCATTCCATTCCATTCCATTCCATTCCATTCCATTCCACTCCATTGAATTCCATTCCATTCCATTCCATTCCATTCCATTCCATTCCATTCCACTCCATTCCATTCCATTCCATTCTACTGGTGTCCATTCCATTCCATTCCATTCCATTCCATTCCATTCCATTCCTTTCCATTCCATTGCATTCCATTGCATTCCATTCCATTCCATTCCATTCCATTCCATTCCACTCCACTCCACTCCACTCCACTCCATTCCACTCCACTCCACTCCGGTACATTCCATTCCATTCCATTCCATTCCATTCCATTCCATTCCGTGCTTCTCGGGTACATTCCGTTCCGTTCCATTCCATTCCATTCCATTCCATTCCGTTCCAGTGCACTCTACTCCACTCCACTCCACTCCACTCCACTCCGGTACATTCCATTCCATTCCATTCCATTCCATTCCATTCCATTCCATTTCCATTCCCATTCCATTTCCATTCCCGTTCCATTTCCATTCCCGTTTCTTTTCCATTCCCGTTCCATTTCCATTCCAGTTCCATTACCATTCCCGTTCCATTTCCATTCCCGATCCATTTCCATTCCCGTTCCATTTCCATTCCCGTTCCATTTCCATTCCCGTTCCATTACCATTCCCGTTCCATTTCCGTTCCCGTTCCGTTTCCGTTCCCGTTCCATTTCCGTTCTCTTTCCGTTTCCGTTCCCGTTCCATTTCCATTCCCGTTCCATTTCCGTTCCCGTTCCATTTCCATTCCCGTTCCATTTCCATTCCCTTTCCATTTCCATTTCATTCCATTCCGTTCTGCTCGGGTACATTCCATTCCATTCCATTGCATTCCATTCCGTTCTGCTCCTCTCCATTCCATTCCATTCCAATCCGTTCCATTCCGTTCTACTCGGGTAGATTCCATTCCATTCCATTCCATTCCATTCCATTCCATTCCATTCCATTCCATTCTACTGGTGTCCATTCCATTCCATTCCATTCCATTCCATTCCATTCCATTCCATTCCATTGCATTCCATTCCATTCCATTCCATTCCGTTCCGTTCTACTCGGTTACATTCCATTCAATTCCATTCCATTCCGTTCTACTCGGGTAGATTCCATTCCATTCCATTCCATTCCATTCCATTCCATTCCGTTCTACTTTGGTACATTCCATTCCATTCCATTCCATTCCATTCCATTCCATTCCATTCCATTCCATTCCATTCCATTCCGTTCTACTCGGGTTGATTCCATTCTATTCCATTCCATTCCATTCCATTCCATTCCATTCCATTCCATTCCAATCGATTCCATTCCATTCCATTCCATTGAATTCCATTCCATTCCATTCCATTCCATTCCATTCCATTCCATTCCATTCCATTCCATTGAATTCCATTCCATTCCATTCCATTCCATTCCATTGAATTCCATTCCGTTCCATTCCATTCCATTGAATTCCATTCCATTCCATTCCATTCCATTCCATTCCATTCCATTCCATTCCATTCCATTCCATTCCATTGAATTCCATTCCATTCCATTCCATTCCATTCCATTCCATTCCATTCCATTCCATCCCATTCCATTCCATTCCATTCCATTCCGTTCTACTCGGGTTGATTCCATTCTATTCCATTCCATTCCATTCGATCCCATTTGATTCCATTCGATTCCATTCAATTCCATTCGATTCCATTCCATTCCACTCCATTCCATTCCATTGAATTCCATTCCATTCCATTCCATTCCATTCCATTCCATTCCATTGAATTCCATTCCATTCCATTACATTCCATTCAATTGAATTCCGTTCCATTCCATTCCATTCCGTTCCGTTCCGTCCCGTTCCGTTCCGTTCCGTTCCGTTGCGTTCCGTTCCGTTCTACTCGGGTTGATTAAATTCTGTTCCTTTCCATTCTATTCGATTCCATTCGATTCCAATCGATTCCATTCGATTCCATTCGATTCCATTGAATTCCATTCCATTCCATTCCATTGAATTCCGTTGCATTATATTCCATTCCGTTCCGTTCCGTCCCGTTCCGTTCCGTTCCGTTCCGTTGCGTGCCGTTCCGTTCTACTCGGGTTGATTCCATTCCATTCCATTCCATTCCATTCCATTCCATTCCATTCCATTGAATTCCATTCCATTCCATTCCATTCCATTCCATTCCATTCCATTCCGTTCTACTCGGGTTGATTCCATTCTATTCCATTCCATTCCATTCGATCTCATTCGATTCCATTCGATTCCATTCGATTCCACTCCATTCCATTCCATTGAATTCCATTCCATTCCATTCCATTCCATTCCATTCCATTGAATTCCATTCCATTCCATTCCATTCCATTCCATTCCATTCCATTCCATTCCATTCCATTCCATTGAATTCCATTCCATTCCATTGAATTCCATTCCATTCCATTCCATTCCATTGAATTCCGTTCCATTCCATTCCATTCCATTCCATTCCATTCCATTGAATTCCATTCCATTCCATTCCATAGAATTCCGTTCCATTCCATTCCATTCCATTCCATTCCATTCCATTCCATTCCATTCCATTGAATTCCATTCCATTCCATTCCATTCCTTTCCATTGAATTCCATTCTGTTCCATTCCATTCCTTTGAATTCCGTTCCATTCGATTCCATTCCATTCCTTTCAGTTCCGTTCCGTTCCGTTCCGTTCCGTTGCGCTCCGCTCCGTTGTACTCGGGTTGATTCCATTCTATTCCATTCCATTCCATTCGATCCCATTCGATTCCATTCGATTCCATTCGATTCCATTCGATTCCACTCCATTCCATTCCATAGAATTCCATTCCATTCCATTCCATTTGAATTCCATTCCATTCCATTCCATTCCATTCTATTCCATTCCATCCCATTCCATTCCATTCCATTCCATTCTACTCGGGTTGATTGCATTCTATTCCATTCCATTCCATTCCATTCCATTCCATTCCATTCGATTCCATTCGATTCCATTCGATTCCATTCCATTCCATTCCATTCCATTCCATTCCATTCCATTGAATTCCATTCCATTCCATTCCATTCCATTCCATTCCATTCCATTCCATTCCATTGAATTCCATTCCATTCCATAGAATTCCATTCCATTCCATTCCATTCCATTGAATTCCGTTCCTTTCCATTCCATTCCATTCCGTTCCGTTCCGTTCCGTTCCATTGCGTTCCGTTCCGTTCAACTAGGGTTGATTCCATTCTAATCAATTCCATTCCATTCCATTCTACACGGGTTGATCATTCCATTCCGTTCCGTTCCGTTCCGTTCCGTTCCGTTCCGTACCGTTCTACTCGGGTTGATTCCATTCTATTCCATTCCATTCCATTCGATTCCATTCGACTCCATTCCATTCCATTCCATTCCATTCTATTCCATTCCATTGCATTCCATTCCACTCCATTCCATTCCATTCCATTCCATTCCATTACATTCCATTCCGTTCCGTTCCGTTCCGTTCCGTTCCGTTGCGTTCCGTTCCGTTCTACTCGGGTTGATTCCATTCTATTCCATTCCATTCCATTTGACTCCATTCGATTCCATTCCATTCCATTGCATTGAATTCCATTCCATTCCATTCCATTCCATTCCATTCCATTCCACTCCATTGAATTCCATTCCATTCCATTCCATTCCATTCCATTCCATTCCATTCCATTCCATTCCACTCCATTCCATTCCACTCCACTGCACTCCACTCCACTCCACTCCATTTCATTCCCTTCCATTCCATTAAATTGAATTCCATTCCATTCCATTCCATTCCATTCCATTCCATTCCACTCCATTCCATTCCACTCCACTCTACTCCACTCCACTCCATTCCATTCCCTTCCATTCCATTCAATTGAATTGCCTTGAATTCCATTCCATTCCATTCAATAACATTTCATTCCATTCCATTCCATTCCATTCCATTCCTTTCCATTCCATTCCGTTCTACTCGGGTTGATTCCTTTCTATTCCATTCCATTCCATTCGATTCCATTCGATTCCATTCGATTCCATTCGATTCCATTCGTTTCCATTCCATTCCATTCCATTCTATTCCATTGAATTCCATTCCATTCCATTCCATTCCATTCCATTCCATTCCATTGCATTCCATTCCATTGAATTCCATTGAATTCCATTCCATTGAATTCCATTCCATTCCATTCCATTCCATTCCATTCCATTCCATTCCATTGAATTCCATTCCATTCCATTCCATTCCATTCCATTCCATTGAATTCCATTCCATTCCATTCCATTCCATGGAATTCCGTTCCATTCCATTCCATTCCGTTCCGTTCCGTCCCGTTCCGTTCCGTTCCGTTCCGTTGCGTTCCGTTCCGTTCTACTCGGGTTGATTCCATTCTATTCCATTCCATTCCATTCGATTCCATTCGATTCCATTCGATTCCACTCCATTCCATTCCATAGAATTCCATTCCATTCCATTCCATTCCATTGAATTCCATTCCAATCCATTCCATTCCATGGAATTCCATTCCATTCCATTCCATTCCATTGAATTCCATTCCATTCCATTCCATTCCATTCCATTCCATTCCATTCCATTCTACTGGTGTCCATTCCATTCCATTCCATTCCATTCCATTCCATTCCATTCCTTTCCATTCCATTGCATTCCATTGCATTCCGTTTCCATTCCATTCCATTTCCATTCCCATTCCATTTCCATTCCCGTTCCATTTCCATTCCCGTTTCTTTTCCATTCCCGTTCCATTTCCATTCCAGTTCCATTACCATTCCCATTCCATTTCCTTTCCCGATCCATTTCCATTCCCGTTCCATTTCCATTCCCGTTCCATTTCCATTCCCGTTCCATTACCATTCCCGTTCCATTTCCGTTCCCGTTCCGTTTCCGTTCCCGTTCCATTTCCGTTCTCGTTCCGTTTCCGTTCCCGTTCCATTTCCGTTCTCGTTCCGTTTCCGTTCCCGTTCCATTTCCATTCCCGTTCCATTTCCGTTCCCGTTCCATTTCCATTCCCGTTCCATTTCCATTCCCTTTCCATTTCCATTTCATTCCATTCCGTTCTGCTCGGGTACATTCCATGCCATTCCATTGCATTCCATTCCGTTCTGCTCCTGTCCATTCCATTCCATTCCATTCCGTTCCATTCCGTTCTACTCGGGTAGATTCCATTCCATTCCATTCCATTCCATTCCATTCCATTCCATTCCATTCCATTCCATTCCATTCAACTGGTGTCCATTCCATTCCATTCCATTAAATTCCATTCCATTCGATTGCATTCCATTCCATTCCATTCCATTCCGTTCCGTTCTACTCGGATACATTCCATTCAATTCCATTCCATTCCGTTCTACTCGGGTAGATTCCATTCCATTCAATTCCATTCCTTTCCATTCCATTGCATTCCATTGCATTGCATTGCACTCAATTCCATTCCATTCCATTCCATTCCATTCCATTCCATTCCATTCCATTCCATTCCATTCCGTTCCGTTCAACTCGGTTACATTCCATTCAATTACATTCCATTCCGTTCTACTCGGTTACATTCCATTCCATTCCATTCCATTCCATTCCAATCCATTCCATTCCATTCCATTCCGTTCTACTCGGGTACATTCCATTCCATTCCATTCCATTCCATTCCATTCCATTCCATTCCGTTCTACTTTGGTACATTCCATTCCATTCCATTCCATTCCATTCCATTCCATTCCATTGCATTCCATTCCGTTCTACTCAGGTTGATTCCATTCTATTCCATTCCATTCCATTCCATTCCATTCCATTCCATTCCATTCGATTCCATTCCATTCCATTCCATAGAATTCCATTCCATTCCATTCCATTCCATTCCATTCCATTCCATTCCATTCCATTCCATTCCATTGCATTCCATTCCATTCCATTCCATTCCATTCCATTCCATCCCATTCCATTCCATTCCATTCCATTCCATCCCATTCCATTCCATTCCATTCCATTGAATTCCATTCCATTCCATTCCATTCCATTGAATTCCGTTCCATTCCATTCCATTCCATTCCATTCCATTCCATTGAATTCCATTCCATTCCATTCCATAGAATTCCGTTCCATTCCATTCCATTCCATTCCATTCCATTCCATTCCATTCCATTCCATTGAATTCCATTCCATTCCATTCCATTCCTTTCCATTGAATTCCATTCTGTTCCATTCCATTCCTTTGAATTCCGTTCCATTCGATTCCATTCCATTCCTTTCAGTTCCGTTCCGTTCCGTTCCGTTCCGTTGCGCTCCGCTCCGTTGTACTCGGGTTGATTCCATTCTATTCCATTCCATTCCATTCGATCCCATTCGATTCCATTCGATTCCATTCGATTCCATTCGATTCCACTCCATTCCATTCCATAGAATTCCATTCCATTCCATTCCATTTGAATTCCATTCCATTCCATTCCATTCCATTCTATTCCATTCCATCCCATTCCATTCCATTCCATTCCATTCTACTCGGGTTGATTGCATTCTATTCCATTCCATTCCATTCCATTCCATTCCATTCCATTCCATTCGATTCCATTCGATTCCATTCGATTCCATTCCATTCCATTCCATTCCATTCCATTCCATTCCATTCCATTGAATTCCATTCCTTTCCATTCCATTCCATTCCATTCCATTCCATTCCATTCCATTCCATTCCATTGAATTCCATTCCATTCCATAGAATTCCATTCCATTCCATTCCATTCCATTGAATTCCGTTCCTTTCCATTCCATTCCATTCCGTTCCGTTCCGTTCCGTTCCATTGCGTTCCGTTCCGTTCAACTAGGGTTGATTCCATTCTATTCAATTCCATTCCATTCCATTCTACACGGGTTGATCATTCCATTCCGTTCCGTTCCGTTCCGTTCCGTTCCGTTCCGTACCGTTCTACTCGGGTTGATTCCATTCTATTCCATTCCATTCCATTCGATTCCATTCGACTCCATTCCATTCCATTCCATTCCATTCTATTCCATTCCATTGCATTCCATTCCACTCCATTCCATTCCATTCCATTCCATTCCATTACATTCCATTCCGTTCCGTTCCGTTCCGTTCCGTTCCGTTGCGTTCCGTTCCGTTCTACTCGGGTTGATTCCATTCTATTCCATTCCATTCCATTTGACTCCATTCGATTCCATTCCATTCCATTGCATTGAATTCCATTCCATTCCATTCCATTCCATTCCATTCCATTCCATTCCACTCCATTGAATTCCATTCCATTCCATTCCATTCCATTCCATTCCATTCCATTCCATTCCATTCCATTCCACTCCATTCCATTCCACTCCACTGCACTCCACTCCACTCCACTCCATTTCATTCCCTTCCATTCCATTAAATTGAATTCCATTCCATTCCATTCCATTCCATTCCATTCCATTCCATTCCACTCCATTCCATTCCACTCCACTCTACTCCACTCCACTCCATTCCATTCCCTTCCATTCCATTCAATTGAATTGCCTTGAATTCCATTCCATTCCATTCAATAACATTTCATTCCATTCCATTCCATTCCATTCCATTCCTTTCCATTCCATTCCGTTCTACTCGGGTTGATTCCTTTCTATTCCATTCCATTCCATTCGATTCCATTCGATTCCATTCGATTCCATTCGATTCCATTCGTTTCCATTCCATTCCATTCCATTCTATTCCATTGAATTCCATTCCATTCCATTCCATTCCATTCCATTCCATTCCATTGCATTCCATTCCATTGAATTCCATTGAATTCCATTCCATTGAATTCCATTCCATTCCATTCCATTCCATTCCATTCCATTCCATTGAATTCCATTCCATTCCATTCCATTCCATTCCATTCCATTGAATTCCATTCCATTCCATTCCATTCCATGGAATTCCGTTCCATTCCATTCCATTCCGTTCCGTTCCGTCCCGTTCCGTTCCGTTCCGTTCCGTTGCGTTCCGTTCCGTTCTACTCGGGTTGATTCCATTCTATTCCATTCCATTCCATTCGATTCCATTCGATTCCATTCGATTCCACTCCATTCCATTCCATAGAATTCCATTCCATTCCATTCCATTCCATTGAATTCCATTCCAATCCATTCCATTCCATGGAATTCCATTCCATTCCATTCCATTCCATTGAATTCCATTCCATTCCATTCCATTCCATTCCATTCCATTCCATTCCATTCTACTGGTGTCCATTCCATTCCATTCCATTCCATTCCATTCCATTCCATTCCTTTCCATTCCATTGCATTCCATTGCATTCCGTTTCCATTCCATTCCATTTCCATTCCCATTCCATTTCCATTCCCGTTCCATTTCCATTCCCGTTTCTTTTCCATTCCCGTTCCATTTCCATTCCAGTTCCATTACCATTCCCATTCCATTTCCTTTCCCGATCCATTTCCATTCCCGTTCCATTTCCATTCCCGTTCCATTTCCATTCCCGTTCCATTACCATTCCCGTTCCATTTCCGTTCCCGTTCCGTTTCCGTTCCCGTTCCATTTCCGTTCTCGTTCCGTTTCCGTTCCCGTTCCATTTCCGTTCTCGTTCCGTTTCCGTTCCCGTTCCATTTCCATTCCCGTTCCATTTCCGTTCCCGTTCCATTTCCATTCCCGTTCCATTTCCATTCCCTTTCCATTTCCATTTCATTCCATTCCGTTCTGCTCGGGTACATTCCATGCCATTCCATTGCATTCCATTCCGTTCTGCTCCTGTCCATTCCATTCCATTCCATTCCGTTCCATTCCGTTCTACTCGGGTAGATTCCATTCCATTCCATTCCATTCCATTCCATTCCATTCCATTCCATTCCATTCCATTCCATTCAACTGGTGTCCATTCCATTCCATTCCATTAAATTCCATTCCATTCGATTGCATTCCATTCCATTCCATTCCATTCCGTTCCGTTCTACTCGGATACATTCCATTCAATTCCATTCCATTCCGTTCTACTCGGGTAGATTCCATTCCATTCAATTCCATTCCTTTCCATTCCATTGCATTCCATTGCATTGCATTGCACTCAATTCCATTCCATTCCATTCCATTCCATTCCATTCCATTCCATTCCATTCCATTCCGTTCCGTTCAACTCGGTTACATTCCATTCAATTACATTCCATTCCGTTCTACTCGGTTACATTCCATTCCATTCCATTCCATTCCATTCCAATCCATTCCATTCCATTCCATTCCGTTCTACTCGGGTACATTCCATTCCATTCCATTCCATTCCATTCCATTCCATTCCGTTCTACTTTGGTACATTCCATTCCATTCCATTCCATTCCATTCCATTCCATTCCATTGCATTCCATTCCGTTCTACTCAGGTTGATTCCATTCTATTCCATTCCATTCCATTCCATTCCATTCCATTCCATTCCATTCGATTCCATTCCATTCCATTCCATAGAATTCCATTCCATTCCATTCCATTCCATTCCATTCCATTCCATTCCATTCCATTCCATTCCATTGCATTCCATTCCATTCCATTCCATTCCATTCCATTCCATCCCATTCCATTCCATTCCATTCCATTCCATCCCATTCCATTCCATTCCATTCCATTCCGTTCTACTTGGGTTGATTCCATTCTATTCCATTCCATTCCATTCGATCCCATTTGATTCCATTCGATTCCATTCAATTCCATTCGATTCCATTCCATTCCACTCCATTCCATTCCATTGAATTCCATTCCATTCCATTCCATTCCATTCCATTCCATTCCATTCCATTCCATTCCATGGAATTCCATTCCATTCCATTCCATTCCATTCCATAGAATTCCATTCCATTCCATTCCATTCCACTGAATTCCGTTCCATTCCATTCCATTCCGTTCCGTTCCGTTCCGTTCCGTTCCGTTCCGTTCTGTTGCGTTCCGTTCCGTTCCGTTGTGTTCCGTTCCGTTCTACTCGGGTTGATTCCACTCTATTCCATTCCATTCCAATCCATTCCATTCCATTCCATTGAATTCCATTCCATTCCATTCCATTCCATTCCATTCCATTGAATTCCATTCCATTCCATTCCATTCCATGGAATTCCGTTCCATTCCATTCCATTCCGTTCCGTTCCGTCCCGTTCCGTTCCGTTCCGTTCCGTTGCGTTCCGTTCCGTTCTACTCGGGTTGATTCCATTCTATTCCATTCCATTCCATTCGATTCCATTCGATTCCATTCGATTCCACTCCATTCCATTCCATAGAATTCCATTCCATTCCATTCCATTCCATTGAATTCCATTCCATTCCATTCCATTCCATGGAATTCCATTCCATTCCATTCCATTCCATTGAATCCCATTCCATTCCATTCCATTCCATTCCATTCCATTCCATTCCATTCCATTCCATTTCATTCCATTCCATTCCATTCCATTCTACTGGTGTCCATTCCATTCCATTCCATTCCATTCCATTCCATTCCATTCCATTCCATTCCATTCCTTTCCATTCCATTGCATTCCATTGCATTCCATTCCATTCCATTCCATTCCATTCCATTCCATTCCACTCCACTCCACTCCACTCCATTCCACTCCACTCCACTCCGGTTCATTCCATTCCATTCCATTCCATTCCATTCCATTCCATTCCGTGCTTCTCTGGTACATTCCGTTCCGTTCCATTCCATTCCATTCTGTTCCAGTGCACTCTACTCCACTCCACTCCACTCCACTCCACTCCGGTACATTCCATTCCATTCCATTCCATTCCATTCCATTCCATTCCGTGCTTCTCGGGTACATTCCGTTCCGTTCCATTCCATTCCATTCCATTCCATTCCATTCCGTTCCAGTGCACTCTACTCCACTCCACTCCACTCCACTCCACTCCACTCCGGTACATTCCATTCCATTCCATTCCATTCCATTCCATTCCATTTCCATTCCCATTCCATTTCCATTCCCGTTCCATTTCCATTCCCGTTTCTTTTCCATTCCCGTTCCATTTCCATTCCAGTTCCATTACCATTCCCGTTCCATTTCCTTTCCCGATCCATTTCCATTCCCGTTCCATTTCCATTCCCGTTCCATTTCCATTCCCGTTCCATTACCATTCCCGTTCCATTTCCGTTCCCGTTCCGTTTCCGTTCCCGTTCCATTTCCGTTCTCGTTCCGTTTCCGTTCCCGTTCCATTTCCGTTCTCGTTCCGTTTCCGTTCCCGTTCCATTTCCATTCCCGTTCCATTTCCGTTCCCGTTCCATTTCCATTCCCGTTCCATTTCCATTCCCTTTCCATTTCCATTTCATTCCATTCCGTTCTGCTCGGGTACATTCCATGCCATTCCATTGCATTCCATTCCGTTCTGCTCCTGTCCATTCCATTCCATTCCATTCCGTTCCATTCCGTTCTACTCGGGTAGATTCCATTCCATTCCATTCCATTCCATTCCATTCCATTCCATTCCATTCCATTCAACTGGTGTCCATTCCATTCCATTCCATTCCATTCCATTCCATTCGATTGCATTCCATTCCATTCCATTCCATTCCGTTCCGTTCTACTCGGTTACATTCCATTCAATTCCATTCCATTCCGTTCTACTCGGGTAGATTCCATTCCATTCAATTCCATTCCTTTCCATTCCATTGCATTCCATTGCATTGCATTGCACTCAATTCCATTCCATTCCATTCCATTCCATTCCATTCCATTCCATTCCATTCCGTTCCATTCAACTCGGTTACATTCCATTCAATTACATTCCATTCCGTTCTACTCGGTTACATTCCATTCCATTCCATTCCATTCCATTCCAATCCATTCCATTCCATTCCATTCCGTTCTACTCGGGTACATTCCATTCCATTCCATTCCATTCCATTCCATTCCATTCCATTCCATTCCGTTCTACTTTGGTACATTCCATTCCATTCCATTCCATTCCATTCCATTCCATTCCATTCCATTCCACTCCATTGAATTCCATTCCATTCCATTCCATTCCATTCCATTCCATTCCATTCCATTCCACTCCATTCCATTCCACTCCACTGCACTCCACTCCACTCCACTCCATTTCATTCCCTTCCATTCCATTAAATTGAATTCCATTCCATTCCATTCCATTCCATTCCATTCCATTCCATTCCACTCCATTCCATTCCACTCCACTCTACTCCACTCCACTCCATTCCATTCCCTTCCATTCCATTCAATTGAATTGCCTTGAATTCCATTCCATTCCATTCAATAACATTTCATTCCATTCCATTCCATTCCATTCCATTCCTTTCCATTCCATTCCGTTCTACTCGGGTTGATTCCATTCTATTCCATTCCATTCCATTCGATTCCATTCGATTCCATTCGATTCCATTCGATTCCATTCGTTTCCATTCCATTCCATTCCATTCTATTCCATTGAATTCCATTCCATTCCATTCCATTCCATTCCATTCCATTGCATTCCATTCCATTGAATTCCATTGAATTCCATTCCATTGAATTCCATTCCATTCCATTCCATTCCATTCCATTCCATTCCATTCCATTCCATTGAATTCCATTCCATTCCATTCCATTCCATTCCATTCCATTGAATTCCATTCCATTCCATTCCATTCCATGGAATTCCGTTCCATTCCATTCCATTCCGTTCCGTTCCGTCCCGTTCCGTTCCGTTCCGTTCCGTTGCGTTCCGTTCCGTTCTACTCGGGTTGATTCCATTCTATTCCATTCCATTCCATTCGATTCCATTCGATTCCATTCGATTCCACTCCATTCCATTCCATAGAATTCCATTCCATTCCATTCCATTCCATTGAATTCCATTCCAATCCATTCCATTCCATGGAATTCCATTCCATTCCATTCCATTCCATTGAATTCCATTCCATTCCATTCCATTCCATTCCATTCCATTCCATTCCATTCTACTGGTGTCCATTCCATTCCATTCCATTCCATTCAATTCCATTCCATTCCTTTCCATTCCATTGCATTCCATTGCATTCCGTTTCCATTCCATTCCATTTCCATTCCCATTCCATTTCCATTCCCGTTCCATTTCCATTCCCGTTTCTTTTCCATTCCCGTTCCATTTCCATTCCAGTTCCATTACCATTCCCATTCCATTTCCTTTCCCGATCCATTTCCATTCCCGTTCCATTTCCATTCCCGTTCCATTTCCATTCCCGTTCCATTACCATTCCCGTTCCATTTCCGTTCCCGTTCCGTTTCCGTTCCCGTTCCATTTCCGTTCTCGTTCCGTTTCCGTTCCCGTTCCATTTCCGTTCTCGTTCCGTTTCCGTTCCCGTTCCATTTCCATTCCCGTTCCATTTCCGTTCCCGTTCCATTTCCATTCCCGTTCCATTTCCATTCCCTTTCCATTTCCATTTCATTCCATTCCGTTCTGCTCGGGTACATTCCATGCCATTCCATTGCATTCCATTCCGTTCTGCTCCTGTCCATTCCATTCCATTCCATTCCGTTCCATTCCGTTCTACTCGGGTAGATTCCATTCCATTCCATTCCATTCCATTCCATTCCATTCCATTCCATTCCATTCCATTCAACTGGTGTCCATTCCATTCCATTCCATTCCAGTCCATTCCATTCCATTCGATTGCATTCCATTCCATTCCATTCCATTCCATTCCGTTCCGTTCTACTCGGTTACATTCCATTCAATTCCATTCCATTCCGTTCTACTCGGGTAGATTCCATTCCATTCAATTCCATTCCTTTCCATTCCATTGCATTCCATTGCATTGCATTGCACTCAATTCCATTCCATTCCATTCCATTCCATTCCATTCCATTCCATTCCATTCCATTCCGTTCCGTTCAACTCGGTTACATTCCATTCAATTACATTCCATTCCGTTCTACTCGGTTACATTCCATTCCATTCCATTCCATTCCATTCCAATCCATTCCATTCCATTCCATTCCGTTCTACTCGGGTACATTCCATTCCATTCCATTCCATTCCATTCCATTCCATTCCATTCCATTCCGTTCTACTTTGGTACATTCCATTCCATTCCATTCCATTCCATTCCATTCCATTCCATTCCATTCCATTCCATTCCGTTCTACTCAGGTTGATTCCATTCTATTCCATTCCATTCCATTCCATTCCATTCCATTCCATTCGATTCCATTCCATTCCATTCCATAGAATTCCATTCCATTCCATTCCATTCCATTCCATTCCATTCCATTCCATTCCATTCCATTCCATTCCATTGCATTCCATTCCATTCCATTCCATTCCATTCCATTGAATTCCATTCCGTTCCATTCCATTCCATTGAATTCCATTCCATTCCATTCCATTCCATTCCATTCCATTCCATCCCATTCCATTCCATTCCATTCCATCCCATTCCATTCCATTCCATTCCATTCCGTTCTACTCGGGTTGATTCCATTCTATTCCATTCCATTCCATTCGATCCCATTTGATTCCATTCGATTCCATTCAATTCCATTCGATTCCATTCCATTCCACTCCATTCCATTCCATTGAATTCCATTCCATTCCATTCCATTCCATTCCATTCCATTGCATTCCATGGAATTCCATTCCATTCCATTCCATTCCATTCCATAGAATTCCATTCCATTCCATTCCATTCCACTGAATTCCGTTCCATTCCATTCCATTCCGTTCCGTTCCGTTCCGTTCCGTTCCGTTCCGTTCTTTTGCGTTCCGTTCCGTTCCGTTGTGTTCCGTTCCGTTCTACTCGGGTTGATTCCACTCTATTCCATTCCATTCCAATCCATTCCATTCCATTCCATTGAATTCCATTCCATTCCATTCCATTCCATTCCATTCCATTGAATTCCATTCCATTCCATTCCATTCCATGGAATTCCGTTCCATTCCATTCCATTCCGTTCCGTTCCGTCCCGTTCCGTTCCGTTCCGTTCCGTTGCGTTCCGTTCCGTTCTACTCGGGTTGATTCCATTCTATTCCATTCCATTCCATTCGATTCCATTCGATTCCATTCGATTCCACTCCATTCCATTCCATAGAATTCCATTCCATTCCATTCCATTCCATGGAATTCCATTCCATTCCATTCCATTCCATGGAATTCCATTCCATTCCATTCCATTCCATTGAATCCCATTCCATTCCATTCCATTCCATTCCATTCCATTCCATTCCATTCCATTCCATTTCATTCCATTCCATTCCATTCCATTCTACTGGTGTCCATTCCATTCCATTCCATTCCATTCCATTCCATTCCATTCCATTCCTTTCCATTCCATTGCATTCCATTGCATTCCATTCCATTCCATTCCATTCCATTCCATTCCATTCCACTCCACTCCACTCCACTCCATTCCACTCCACTCCACTCCGGTTCATTCCATTCCATTCCATTCCATTCCATTCCATTCCATTCCATTCCGTGCTTCTCGGGTACATTCCGTTCCGTTCCATTCCATTCCATTCTGTTCCAGTGCACTCTACTCCACTCCACTCCACTCCACTCCACTCCGGTACATTCCATTCCATTCCATTCCATTCCATTCCATTCCATTCCGTGCTTCTCGGGTACATTCCGTTCCGTTCCATTCCATTCCATTCCATTCCATTCCATTCCGTTCCAGTGCACTCTACTCCACTCCACTCCACTCCACTCCACTCCACTCCGGTACATTCCATTCCATTCCATTCCATTCCATTCCATTTCCATTCCCATTCCATTTCCATTCCCGTTCCATTTCCATTCCCGTTTCTTTTCCATTCCCGTTCCATTTCCATTCCAGTTCCATTACCATTCCCGTTCCATTTCCTTTCCCGATCCATTTCCATTCCCGTTCCATTTCCATTCCCGTTCCATTTCCATTCCCGTTCCATTACCATTCCCGTTCCATTTCCGTTCCCGTTCCGTTTCCGTTCCCGTTCCATTTCCGTTCTCGTTCCGTTTCCGTTCCCGTTCCATTTCCGTTCTCGTTCCGTTTCCGTTCCCGTTCCATTTCCATTCCCGTTCCATTTCCGTTCCCGTTCCATTTCCATTCCCGTTCCATTTCCATTCCCTTTCCATTTCCATTTCATTCCATTCCGTTCTGCTCGGGTACATTCCATGCCATTCCATTGCATTCCATTCCGTTCTGCTCCTGTCCATTCCATTCCATTCCATTCCGTTCCATTCCGTTCTACTCGGGTAGATTCCATTCCATTCCATTCCATTCCATTCCATTCTACTGGTGTCCATTCCATTCAACTGGTGTCCATTCCATTCCATTCCATTCCATTCCATTCCATTCGATTGCATTCCATTCCATTCCATTCCATTCCGTTCCGTTCTACTCGGTTACATTCCATTCAATTCCATTCCATTCCGTTCTACTCGGGTAGATTCCATTCCATTCAATTCCATTCCTTTCCATTCCATTGCATTCCATTGCATTGCATTGCACTCAATTCCATTCCATTCCATTCCATTCCATTCCATTCCATTCCATTCCATTCCGTTCCATTCAACTCGGTTACATTCCATTCAATTACATTCCATTCCGTTCTACTCGGTTACATTCCATTCCATTCCATTCCATTCCATTCCAATCCATTCCATTCCATTCCATTCCGTTCTACTCGGGTACATTCCATTCCATTCCATTCCATTCCATTCCATTCCATTCCATTCCATTCCGTTCTACTTTGGTACATTCCATTCCATTCCATTCCATTCCATTCCATTCCATTCCATTCCATTCCACTCCATTGAATTCCATTCCATTCCATTCCATTCCATTCCATTCCATTCCATTCCATTCCATTCCACTCCATTCCATTCCACTCCACTGCACTCCACTCCACTCCACTCCATTTCATTCCCTTCCATTCCATTAAATTGAATTCCATTCCATTCCATTCCATTCCATTCCATTCCATTCCATTCCACTCCATTCCATTCCACTCCACTCTACTCCACTCCACTCCATTCCATTCCCTTCCATTCCATTCAATTGAATTGCCTTGAATTCCATTCCATTCCATTCAATAACATTTCATTCCATTCCATTCCATTCCATTCCATTCCATTCCTTTCCATTCCATTCCGTTCTACTCGGGTTGATTCCATTCTATTCCATTCCATTCCATTCGATTCCATTCGATTCCATTCGATTCCATTCGATTCCATTCGTTTCCATTCCATTCCATTCCATTCTATTCCATTGAATTCCATTCCATTCCATTCCATTCTATTCCATTCCATTGCATTCCATTCCATTGAATTCCATTGAATTCCATTCCATTGAATTCCATTCCATTCCATTCCATTCCATTCCATTCCATTCCATTGAATTCCATTCCATTCCATTCCATTCCATTCCATTCCATTGAATTCCATTCCATTCCATTCCATTCCATGGAATTCCGTTCCATTCCATTCCATTCCGTTCCGTTCCGTCCCGTTCCGTTCCGTTCCGTTCCGTTGCGTTCCGTTCCGTTCTACTCGGGTTGATTCCATTCTATTCCATTCCATTCCATTCGATTCCATTCGATTCCATTCGATTCCACTCCATTGCATTCCATAGAATTCCATTCCATTCCATTCCATTCCATTGAATTCCATTCCAATCCATTCCATTCCATGGAATTCCATTCCATTCCATTCCATTCCATTGAATTCCATTCCATTCCATTCCATTCCATTCCATTCCATTCCATTCCATTCCATTCCATTCTACTGGTGTCCATTCCATTCCATTCCATTCCATTCTAATTCCATTCCATTCCTTTCCATTCCATTGCATTCCATTGCATTCCGTTTCCATTCCATTCCATTTCCATTCCCATTCCATTTCCATTCCCGTTCCATTTCCATTCCCGTTTCATTTCCATTACCGTTCCATTTCCATTCCAGTTCCATTACCATTCCCATTCCATTTCCTTTCCCGATCCATTTCCATTCCCGTTCCATTTCCATTCCCGTTCCATTTCCATTCCCGTTCCATTACCATTCCCGTTCCATTTCCGTTCCCGTTCCGTTTCCGTTCCCGTTCCATTTCCGTTCTCGTTCCGTTTCCGTTCCCGTTCCATTTCAGTTCTCGTTCCGTTTCCGTTCCCGTTCCATTTCCATTCCCGTTCCATTTCCGTTCCCGTTCCATTTCCATTCCCATTCCATTTCCATTCCCTTTCCATTTCCATTTCATTCCATTCCGTTCTGCTCGGGTACATTCCATGCCATTCCATTGCATTCCATTCCGTTCTGCTCCTGTCCATTCCATTCCATTCTTTCCGTTCCATTCCGTTCTACTCGGGTAGATTCCATTCCATTCCATTCCATTCCATTCCATTCCATTCCATTCCATTCCATTCCATTCAACTGGTGTCCATTCCATTCCATTCCATTCCATTCCATTCCATTCGATTGCATTCCATTCCATTCCATTCCATTCCGTTCCGTTCTACTCGGTTACATTCCATTCAATTCCATTCCATTCCGTTCTACTCGGGTAGATTCCATTCCATTCAATTCCATTCCTTTCCATTCCATTGCATTCCATTGCATTGCATTGCACTCAATTCCATTCCATTCCATTCCATTCCATTCCATTCCATTCCATTCCATTCCATTCCGTTCCGTTCAACTCGGTTACATTCCATTCAATTACATTCCATTCCGTTCTACTCGGTTACATTCCATTCCATTCCATTCCATACCATTCCAATCCATTCCATTCCATTCCATTCCGTTCTACTCGGGTACATTCCATTCCATTCCATTCCATTCCATTCCATTCCATTCCATTCCATTCCATTCCGTTCTACTTTGGTACATTCCATTCCATTCCATTCCATTCCATTCCATTCCATTCCATTCCATTCCATTCCGTTCTACTCAGGTTGATTCCATTCTATTCCATTCCATTCCATTCCATTCCATTCCATTCCATTCCATTCGATTCCATTCCATTCCATTCCATAGAATTCCATTCCATTCCATGGAATTCCATTCCATTCCATTCCATTCCATTCCATTCCATTGCATTCCATTCCATTCCATTCCATTCCATTCCATTGAATTCCATTCCGTTCCATTCCATTCCATTGAATTCCATTCCATTCCATTCCATTCCATTCCATTCCATTCCATCCCATTCCATTCCATTCCATTCCATTCCATTCCATTCCATCCCATTCCATTCCATTCCATTCCATTCCGTTCTACTCGGGTTGATTCCATTCTATTCCATTCCATTCCATTCGATCCCATTTGATTCCATTCGATTCCATTCAATTCCATTCGATTCCATTCCATTCCACTCCATTCCATTCCATTGAATTCCATTCCATTCCATTCCATTCCATTCCATTCCATTCCATTCCATGGAATTCCATTCCATTCCATTCCATTCCATTCCATTCCATAGAATTCCATTCCATTCCATTCCATTCCACTGAATTCCGTTCCATTCCATTCCATTCCGTTCCGTTCCATTGAATTCCATTCCATTCCATTCCATTCCATGGAATTCCGTTCCATTCCATTCCATTCCGTTCCGTTCCATCCCGTTCCGTTCCGTTCCGTTCCGTTGCGTTCCGTTCCGTTCTACTCGGGTTGATTCCATTCTATTCCATTCCATTCCATTCGATTCCATTCGATTCCATTCGATTCCACTCCATTCCATTCCATAGAATTCCATTCCATTCCATTCCATTCCATTGAATTCCATTCCAATCCATTCCATTCCATGGAATTCCATTCCATTCCATTCCATTCCATTGAATTCCATTCCATTCCATTCCATTCCATTCCATTCCATTCCATTCTACTGGTGTCCATTCCATTCCATTCCATTCCATTCTAATTCCATTCCATTCCTTTCCATTCCATTGCTTTCCATTGCATTCCGTTTCCATTCCATTCCATTTCCATTCCCATTCCATTTCCATTCCCGTTCCATTTCCATTCCCGTTTCTTTTCCATTCCCGTTCCATTTCCATTCCAGTTCCATTACCATTCCCATTCCATTTCCTTTCCCGATCCATTTCCATTCCCGTTCCATTTCCATTCCCGTTCCATTTCCATTCCCGTTCCATTACCATTCCCGTTCCATTTCCGTTCCCGTTCCGTTTCCGTTCCCGTTCCATTTCCGTTCTCGTTCCGTTTCCGTTCCCGTTCCATTTCCGTTCTCGTTCCGTTTCCGTTCCCGTTCCATTTCCATTCCCGTTCCATTTCCGTTCCCGTTCCATTTCCATTCCCATTCCATTTCCATTCCCTTTCCATTTCCATTTCATTCCATTCCGTTCTGCTCGGGTACATTCCATGCCATTCCATTGCATTCCATTCCGTTCTGCTCCTGTCCATTCCATTCCATTCCATTCCGTTCCATTCCGTTCTACTCGGGTAGATTCCATTCCATTCCATTCCATTCCATTCCATTCCATTCCATTCCATTCCATTCAACTGGTGTCCATTCCATTCCATTCCATTCCATTCCATTCCATTCGATTGCATTCCATTCCATTCCATTCCATTCCGTTCCGTTCTACTCGGTTACATTCCATTCAATTCCATTCCATTCCGTTCTACTCGGGTAGATTCCATTCCATTCAATTCCATTCCTTTCCATTCCATTGCATTCCATTGCATTGCATTGCACTCAATTCCATTCCATTCCATTCCATTCCATTCCATTCCATTCCATTCCATTCCATTCCATTCCGTTCCGTTCAACTCGGTTACATTCCATTCAATTACATTCCATTCCGTTCTACTCGGTTACATTCCATTCCATTCCATTCCATTCCATTCCAATCCATTCCATTCCATTCCATTCCGTTCTACTCGGGTACATTCCATTCCATTCCATTCCATTCCATTCCATTCCATTCCATTCCATTCCATTCCGTTCTACTTTGGTACATTCCATTCCATTCCATTCCATTCCATTCCATTCCATTCCATAGAATTCCATTCCATTCCATTCCATTCCATGGAATTCCATTCCATTCCATTCCATTGCATTCCATTCCATTCCATTCCATTCCATTGCATTCCATTCCATTCCGTTCCATTCCATTCCATTGAATTCCATTCCGTTCCATTCCATTCCATTGAATTCCATTCCATTCCATTCCATTCCATTCCATTCCATTCCATCCCATTCCATTCCATTCCATTCCATTCCATTCCATTCCATCCCATTCCATTCCATTCCATTCCATTCCGTTCTACTCGGGTTGATTCCATTCTATTCCATTCCATTCCATTCGATCCCATTTGATTCCATTCGATTCCATTCAATTCCATTCGATTCCATTCCATTCCACTCCATTCCATTCCATTGAATTCCATTCCATTCCATTCCATTCCATTCCATTCCATTCCATTCCATTCCATTCCATTCCATGGAATTCCATTCCATTCCATTCCATGGAATTCCATTCCATTCCATTCCATTCCATTCCATAGAATTCCATTCCATTCCATTCCATTCCACTGAATTCCGTTCCATTCCATTCCATTCCGTTCCGTTCCGTTCCGTTCCGTTCCGTTCCGTTCTTTTGCGTTCCGTTCCGTTCCGTTGTGTTCCGTTCCGTTCTACTCGGGTTGATTCCACTCTATTCCATTCCATTCCAATCCATTCCATTCCATTCCATTGAATTCCATTCCATTCCATTCCATTCCATTCCATTCCATTGAATTCCATTCCATTCCATTCCATTCCATGGAATTCCGTTCCATTCCATTCCATTCCGTTCCGTTCCGTCCCGTTCCGTTCCGTTCCGTTCCGTTGCGTTCCGTTCCGTTCTACTCGGGTTGATTCCATTCTATTCCATTCCATTCCATTCGATTCCATTCGATTCCATTCGATTCCACTCCATTCCATTCCATAGAATTCCATTCCATTCCATTCCATTCCATTGAATTCCATTCCATTCCATTCCATTCCATGGAATTCCATTCCATTCCATTCCATTCCATTGAATCCCATTCCATTCCATTCCATTCCATTCCATTCCATTCCATTCCATTCCATTCCATTTCATTCCATTCCATTCCATTCCATTCTACTGGTGTCCATTCCATTCCATTCCATTCCATTCCATTCCATTCCATTCCATTCCTTTCCATTCCATTGCATTCCATTGCATTCCATTCCATTCCATTCCATTCCATTCCATTCCATTCCATTCCACTCCACTCCACTCCACTCCATTCCACTCCACTCCACTCCGGTTCATTCCATTCCATTCCATTCCATTCCATTCCATTCCATTCCATTCCGTGCTTCTCGGGTACATTCCGTTCCGTTCCATTCCATTCCATTCTGTTCCAGTGCACTCTACTCCACTCCACTCCACTCCACTCCACTCCGGTACATTCCATTCCATTCCATTCCATTCCATTCCATTCCATTCCGTGCTTCTCGGGTACATTCCGTTCCGTTCCATTCCATTCCATTCCATTCCATTCCATTCCGTTCCAGTGCACTCTACTCCACTCCACTCCACTCCACTCCACTCCACTCCGGTACATTCCATTCCATTCCATTCCATTCCATTCCATTTCCATTCCCATTCCATTTCCATTCCCGTTCCATTTCCATTCCCGTTTCTTTTCCATTCCCGTTCCATTTCCATTCCAGTTCCATTACCATTCCCGTTCCATTTCCTTTCCCGATCCATTTCCATTCCCGTTCCATTTCCATTCCCGTTCCATTTCCATTCCCGTTCCATTACCATTCCCGTTCCATTTCCGTTCCCGTTCCGTTTCCGTTCCCGTTCCATTTCCGTTCTCGTTCCGTTTCCGTTCCCGTTCCATTTCCGTTCTCGTTCCGTTTCCGTTCCCGTTCCATTTCCATTCCCGTTCCATTTCCGTTCCCGTTCCATTTCCATTCCCGTTCCATTTCCATTCCCTTTCCATTTCCATTTCATTCCATTCCGTTCTGCTCGGGTACATTCCATGCCATTCCATTGCATTCCATTCCGTTCTGCTCCTGTCCATTCCATTCCATTCCATTCCGTTCCATTCCGTTCTACTCGGGTAGATTCCATTCCATTCCATTCCATTCCATTCCATTCTACTGGTGTCCATTCCATTCAACTGGTGTCCATTCCATTCCATTCCATTCCATTCCATTCCATTCGATTGCATTCCATTCCATTCCATTCCATTCCGTTCCGTTCTACTCGGTTACATTCCATTCAATTCCATTCCATTCCGTTCTACTCGGGTAGATTCCATTCCATTCAATTCCATTCCTTTCCATTCCATTGCATTCCATTGCATTGCATTGCACTCAATTCCATTCCATTCCATTCCATTCCATTCCATTCCATTCCATTCCATTCCGTTCCATTCAACTCGGTTACATTCCATTCAATTACATTCCATTCCGTTCTACTCGGTTACATTCCATTCCATTCCATTCCATTCCATTCCAATCCATTCCATTCCATTCCATTCCGTTCTACTCGGGTACATTCCATTCCATTCCATTCCATTCCATTCCATTCCATTCCATTCCATTCCGTTCTACTTTGGTACATTCCATTCCATTCCATTCCATTCCATTCCATTCCATTCCATTCCATTCCATTCCATTCCACTCCATTCCATTCCACTCCACTCTACTCCACTCCACTCCATTCCATTCCCTTCCATTCCATTCAATTGAATTGCCTTGAATTCCATTCCATTCCATTCAATAACATTTCATTCCATTCCATTCCATTCCATTCCATTCCATTCCTTTCCATTCCATTCCGTTCTACTCGGGTTGATTCCATTCTATTCCATTCCATTCCATTCGATTCCATTCGATTCCATTCGATTCCATTCGATTCCATTCGTTTCCATTCCATTCCATTCCATTCTATTCCATTGAATTCCATTCCATTCCATTCCATTCTATTCCATTCCATTGCATTCCATTCCATTGAATTCCATTGAATTCCATTCCATTGAATTCCATTCCATTCCATTCCATTCCATTCCATTCCATTCCATTGAATTCCATTCCATTCCATTCCATTCCATTCCATTCCATTGAATTCCATTCCATTCCATTCCATTCCATGGAATTCCGTTCCATTCCATTCCATTCCGTTCCGTTCCGTCCCGTTCCGTTCCGTTCCGTTCCGTTGCGTTCCGTTCCGTTCTACTCGGGTTGATTCCATTCTATTCCATTCCATTCCATTCGATTCCATTCGATTCCATTCGATTCCACTCCATTGCATTCCATAGAATTCCATTCCATTCCATTCCATTCCATTGAATTCCATTCCAATCCATTCCATTCCATGGAATTCCATTCCATTCCATTCCATTCCATTGAATTCCATTCCATTCCATTCCATTCCATTCCATTCCATTCCATTCCATTCCATTCCATTCCATTCTACTGGTGTCCATTCCATTCCATTCCATTCCATTCTAATTCCATTCCATTCCTTTCCATTCCATTGCATTCCATTGCATTCCGTTTCCATTCCATTCCATTTCCATTCCCATTCCATTTCCATTCCCGTTCCATTTCCATTCCCGTTTCATTTCCATTACCGTTCCATTTCCATTCCAGTTCCATTACCATTCCCATTCCATTTCCTTTCCCGATCCATTTCCATTCCCGTTCCATTTCCATTCCCGTTCCATTTCCATTCCCGTTCCATTACCATTCCCGTTCCATTTCCGTTCCCGTTCCGTTTCCGTTCCCGTTCCATTTCCGTTCTCGTTCCGTTTCCGTTCCCGTTCCATTTCAGTTCTCGTTCCGTTTCCGTTCCCGTTCCATTTCCATTCCCGTTCCATTTCCGTTCCCGTTCCATTTCCATTCCCATTCCATTTCCATTCCCTTTCCATTTCCATTTCATTCCATTCCGTTCTGCTCGGGTACATTCCATGCCATTCCATTGCATTCCATTCCGTTCTGCTCCTGTCCATTCCATTCCATTCCATTCCGTTCCATTCCGTTCTACTCGGGTAGATTCCATTCCATTCCATTCCATTCCATTCCATTCCATTCCATTCCATTCCATTCCATTCAACTGGTGTCCATTCCATTCCATTCCATTCCATTCCATTCCATTCCACTCCATTCCATTCCACTCCACTCTACTCCACTCCACTCCATTCCATTCCCTTCCATTCCATTCAATTGAATTGCCTTGAATTCCATTCCATTCCATTCAATAACATTTCATTCCATTCCATTCCATTCCATTCCATTCCATTCCTTTCCATTCCATTCCGTTCTACTCGGGTTGATTCCATTCTATTCCATTCCATTCCATTCGATTCCATTCGATTCCATTCGATTCCATTCGATTCCATTCGTTTCCATTCCATTCCATTCCATTCTATTCCATTGAATTCCATTCCATTCCATTCCATTCTATTCCATTCCATTGCATTCCATTCCATTGAATTCCATTGAATTCCATTCCATTGAATTCCATTCCATTCCATTCCATTCCATTCCATTCCATTCCATTGAATTCCATTCCATTCCATTCCATTCCATTCCATTCCATTGAATTCCATTCCATTCCATTCCATTCCATGGAATTCCGTTCCATTCCATTCCATTCCGTTCCGTTCCGTCCCGTTCCGTTCCGTTCCGTTCCGTTGCGTTCCGTTCCGTTCTACTCGGGTTGATTCCATTCTATTCCATTCCATTCCATTCGATTCCATTCGATTCCATTCGATTCCACTCCATTGCATTCCATAGAATTCCATTCCATTCCATTCCATTCCATTGAATTCCATTCCAATCCATTCCATTCCATGGAATTCCATTCCATTCCATTCCATTCCATTGAATTCCATTCCATTCCATTCCATTCCATTCCATTCCATTCCATTCCATTCCATTCCATTCCATTCTACTGGTGTCCATTCCATTCCATTCCATTCCATTCTAATTCCATTCCATTCCTTTCCATTCCATTGCATTCCATTGCATTCCGTTTCCATTCCATTCCATTTCCATTCCCATTCCATTTCCATTCCCGTTCCATTTCCATTCCCGTTTCATTTCCATTACCGTTCCATTTCCATTCCAGTTCCATTACCATTCCCATTCCATTTCCTTTCCCGATCCATTTCCATTCCCGTTCCATTTCCATTCCCGTTCCATTTCCATTCCCGTTCCATTACCATTCCCGTTCCATTTCCGTTCCCGTTCCGTTTCCGTTCCCGTTCCATTTCCGTTCTCGTTCCGTTTCCGTTCCCGTTCCATTTCAGTTCTCGTTCCGTTTCCGTTCCCGTTCCATTTCCATTCCCGTTCCATTTCCGTTCCCGTTCCATTTCCATTCCCATTCCATTTCCATTCCCTTTCCATTTCCATTTCATTCCATTCCGTTCTGCTCGGGTACATTCCATGCCATTCCATTGCATTCCATTCCGTTCTGCTCCTGTCCATTCCATTCCATTCCATTCCGTTCCATTCCGTTCTACTCGGGTAGATTCCATTCCATTCCATTCCATTCCATTCCATTCCATTCCATTCCATTCCATTCCATTCAACTGGTGTCCATTCCATTCCATTCCATTCCATTCCATTCCATTCCACTCCATTCCATTCCACTCCACTCTACTCCACTCCACTCCATTCCATTCCCTTCCATTCCATTCAATTGAATTGCCTTGAATTCCATTCCATTCCATTCAATAACATTTCATTCCATTCCATTCCATTCCATTCCATTCCATTCCTTTCCATTCCATTCCGTTCTACTCGGGTTGATTCCATTCTATTCCATTCCATTCCATTCGATTCCATTCGATTCCATTCGATTCCATTCGATTCCATTCGTTTCCATTCCATTCCATTCCATTCTATTCCATTGAATTCCATTCCATTCCATTCCATTCTATTCCATTCCATTGCATTCCATTCCATTGAATTCCATTGAATTCCATTCCATTGAATTCCATTCCATTCCATTCCATTCCATTCCATTCCATTCCATTGAATTCCATTCCATTCCATTCCATTCCATTCCATTCCATTGAATTCCATTCCATTCCATTCCATTCCATGGAATTCCGTTCCATTCCATTCCATTCCGTTCCGTTCCGTCCCGTTCCGTTCCGTTCCGTTCCGTTGCGTTCCGTTCCGTTCTACTCGGGTTGATTCCATTCTATTCCATTCCATTCCATTCGATTCCATTCGATTCCATTCGATTCCACTCCATTGCATTCCATAGAATTCCATTCCATTCCATTCCATTCCATTGAATTCCATTCCAATCCATTCCATTCCATGGAATTCCATTCCATTCCATTCCATTCCATTGAATTCCATTCCATTCCATTCCATTCCATTCCATTCCATTCCATTCCATTCCATTCCATTCCATTCTACTGGTGTCCATTCCATTCCATTCCATTCCATTCTAATTCCATTCCATTCCTTTCCATTCCATTGCATTCCATTGCATTCCGTTTCCATTCCATTCCATTTCCATTCCCATTCCATTTCCATTCCCGTTCCATTTCCATTCCCGTTTCATTTCCATTACCGTTCCATTTCCATTCCAGTTCCATTACCATTCCCATTCCATTTCCTTTCCCGATCCATTTCCATTCCCGTTCCATTTCCATTCCCGTTCCATTTCCATTCCCGTTCCATTACCATTCCCGTTCCATTTCCGTTCCCGTTCCGTTTCCGTTCCCGTTCCATTTCCGTTCTCGTTCCGTTTCCGTTCCCGTTCCATTTCAGTTCTCGTTCCGTTTCCGTTCCCGTTCCATTTCCATTCCCGTTCCATTTCCGTTCCCGTTCCATTTCCATTCCCATTCCATTTCCATTCCCTTTCCATTTCCATTTCATTCCATTCCGTTCTGCTCGGGTACATTCCATGCCATTCCATTGCATTCCATTCCGTTCTGCTCCTGTCCATTCCATTCCATTCCATTCCGTTCCATTCCGTTCTACTCGGGTAGATTCCATTCCATTCCATTCCATTCCATTCCATTCCATTCCATTCCATTCCATTCCATTCAACTGGTGTCCATTCCATTCCATTCCATTCCATTCCATTCCATTCGATTGCATTCCATTCCATTCCATTCCATTCCGTTCCGTTCTACTCGGTTACATTCCATTCAATTCCATTCCATTCCGTTCTACTCGGGTAGATTCCATTCCATTCAATTCCATTCCTTTCCATTCCATTGCATTCCATTGCATTGCATTGCACTCAATTCCATTCCATTCCATTCCATTCCATTCCATTCCATTCCATTCCATTCCATTCCGTTCCGTTCAACTCGGTTACATTCCATTCAATTACATTCCATTCCGTTCTACTCGGTTACATTCCATTCCATTCCATTCCATACCATTCCAATCCATTCCATTCCATTCCATTCCGTTCTACTCGGGTACATTCCATTCCATTCCATTCCATTCCATTCCATTCCATTCCATTCCATTCCGTTCTACTTTGGTACATTCCATTCCATTCCATTCCATTCCATTCCATTCCATTCCATTCCATTCCATTCCGTTCTACTCAGGTTGATTCCATTCTATTCCATTCCATTCCATTCCATTCCATTCCATTCCATTCCATTCGATTCCATTCCATTCCATTCCATAGAATTCCATTCCATTCCATGGAATTCCATTCCATTCCATTCCATTCCATTCCATTCCATTGCATTCCATTCCATTCCATTCCATTCCATTCCATTGAATTCCATTCCGTTCCATTCCATTCCATTGAATTCCATTCCATTCCATTCCATTCCATTCCATTCCATTCCATCCCATTCCATTCCATTCCATTCCATTCCATTCCATTCCATCCCATTCCATTCCATTCCATTCCATTCCGTTCTACTCGGGTTGATTCCATTCTATTCCATTCCATTCCATTCGATCCCATTTGATTCCATTCGATTCCATTCAATTCCATTCGATTCCATTCCATTCCACTCCATTCCATTCCATTGAATTCCATTCCATTCCATTCCATTCCATTCCATTCCATTCCATGGAATTCCATTCCATTCCATTCCATTCCATTCCATAGAATTCCATTCCATTCCATTCCATTCCACTGAATTCCGTTCCATTCCATTCCATTCCGTTCCGTTCCATTGAATTCCATTCCATTCCATTCCATTCCATGGAATTCCGTTCCATTCCATTCCATTCCGTTCCGTTCCATCCCGTTCCGTTCCGTTCCGTTCCGTTGCGTTCCGTTCCGTTCTACTCGGGTTGATTCCATTCTATTCCATTCCATTCCATTCGATTCCATTCGATTCCATTCGATTCCACTCCATTCCATTCCATAGAATTCCATTCCATTCCATTCCATTCCATTGAATTCCATTCCAATCCATTCCATTCCATGGAATTCCATTCCATTCCATTCCATTCCATTGAATTCCATTCCATTCCATTCCATTCCATTCCATTCCATTCCATTCCATTCCATTCTACTGGTGTCCATTCCATTCCATTCCATTCCATTCTAATTCCATTCCATTCCTTTCCATTCCATTGCTTTCCATTGCATTCCGTTTCCATTCCATTCCATTTCCATTCCCATTCCATTTCCATTCCCGTTCCATTTCCATTCCCGTTTCTTTTCCATTCCCGTTCCATTTCCATTCCAGTTCCATTACCATTCCCATTCCATTTCCTTTCCCGATCCATTTCCATTCCCGTTCCATTTCCATTCCCGTTCCATTTCCATTCCCGTTCCATTACCATTCCCGTTCCATTTCCGTTCCCGTTCCGTTTCCGTTCCCGTTCCATTTCCGTTCTCGTTCCGTTTCCGTTCCCGTTCCATTTCCGTTCTCGTTCCGTTTCCGTTCCCGTTCCATTTCCATTCCCGTTCCATTTCCGTTCCCGTTCCATTTCCATTCCCATTCCATTTCCATTCCCTTTCCATTTCCATTTCATTCCATTCCGTTCTGCTCGGGTACATTCCATGCCATTCCATTGCATTCCATTCCGTTCTGCTCCTGTCCATTCCATTCCATTCCATTCCGTTCCATTCCGTTCTACTCGGGTAGATTCCATTCCATTCCATTCCATTCCATTCCATTCCATTCCATTCCATTCCATTCAACTGGTGTCCATTCCATTCCATTCCATTCCATTCCATTCCATTCGATTGCATTCCATTCCATTCCATTCCATTCCGTTCCGTTCTACTCGGTTACATTCCATTCAATTCCATTCCATTCCGTTCTACTCGGGTAGATTCCATTCCATTCAATTCCATTCCTTTCCATTCCATTGCATTCCATTGCATTGCATTGCACTCAATTCCATTCCATTCCATTCCATTCCATTCCATTCCATTCCATTCCATTCCATTCCATTCCGTTCCGTTCAACTCGGTTACATTCCATTCAATTACATTCCATTCCGTTCTACTCGGTTACATTCCATTCCATTCCATTCCATTCCATTCCAATCCATTCCATTCCATTCCATTCCGTTCTACTCGGGTACATTCCATTCCATTCCATTCCATTCCATTCCATTCCATTCCATTCCATTCCATTCCGTTCTACTTTGGTACATTCCATTCCATTCCATTCCATTCCATTCCATTCCATTCCATAGAATTCCATTCCATTCCATTCCATTCCATGGAATTCCATTCCATTCCATTCCATTGCATTCCATTCCATTCCATTCCATTCCATTGCATTCCATTCCATTCCGTTCCATTCCATTCCATTGAATTCCATTCCGTTCCATTCCATTCCATTGAATTCCATTCCATTCCATTCCATTCCATTCCATTCCATTCCATCCCATTCCATTCCATTCCATTCCATTCCATTCCATTCCATCCCATTCCATTCCATTCCATTCCATTCCGTTCTACTCGGGTTGATTCCATTCTATTCCATTCCATTCCATTCGATCCCATTTGATTCCATTCGATTCCATTCAATTCCATTCGATTCCATTCCATTCCACTCCATTCCATTCCATTGAATTCCATTCCATTCCATTCCATTCCATTCCATTCCATTCCATTCCATTCCATTCCATTCCATGGAATTCCATTCCATTCCATTCCATTCCATTCCATAGAATTCCATTCCATTCCATTCCATTCCACTGAATTCCGTTCCATTCCATTCCATTCCGTTCCGTTCCGTTCCGTTCCGTTCCGTTCCGTTCTTTTGCGTTCCGTTCCGTTCCGTTGTGTTCCGTTCCGTTCTACTCGGGTTGATTCCACTCTATTCCATTCCATTCCAATCCATTCCATTCCATTCCATTGAATTCCATTCCATTCCATTCCATTCCATTCCATTCCATTGAATTCCATTCCATTCCATTCCATTCCATGGAATTCCGTTCCATTCCATTCCATTCCGTTCCGTTCCGTCCCGTTCCGTTCCGTTCCGTTCCGTTGCGTTCCGTTCCGTTCTACTCGGGTTGATTCCATTCTATTCCATTCCATTCCATTCGATTCCATTCGATTCCATTCGATTCCACTCCATTCCATTCCATAGAATTCCATTCCATTCCATTCCATTCCATTGAATTCCATTCCATTCCATTCCATTCCATGGAATTCCATTCCATTCCATTCCATTCCATTGAATCCCATTCCATTCCATTCCATTCCATTCCATTCCATTCCATTCCATTCCATTCCATTCTACTGGTGTCCATTCCATTCCATTCCATTCCATTCCATTCCATTCCATTCCATTCCTTTCCATTCCATTGCATTCCATTGCATTCCATTCCATTCCATTCCATTCCATTCCATTCCATTCCACTCCACTCCACTCCACTCCATTCCACTCCACTCCACTCCGGTTCATTCCATTCCATTCCATTCCATTCCATTCCATTCCATTCCGTGCTTCTCGGGTACATTCCGTTCCGTTCCATTCCATTCCATTCTGTTCCAGTGCACTCTACTCCACTCCACTCCACTCCACTCCACTCCGGTACATTCCATTCCATTCCATTCCATTCCATTCCATTCCATTCCGTGCTTCTCGGGTACATTCCGTTCCGTTCCATTCCATTCCATTCCATTCCATTCCATTCCGTTCCAGTGCACTCTACTCCACTCCACTCCACTCCACTCCACTCCACTCCGGTACATTCCATTCCATTCCATTCCATTCCATTCCATTCCATTCCATTTCCATTCCCATTCCATTTCCATTCCCGTTCCATTTCCATTCCCGTTTCTTTTCCATTCCCGTTCCATTTCCATTCCAGTTCCATTACCATTCCCGTTCCATTTCCTTTCCCGATCCATTTCCATTCCCGTTCCATTTCCATTCCCGTTCCATTTCCATTCCCGTTCCATTACCATTCCCGTTCCATTTCCGTTCCCGTTCCGTTTCCGTTCCCGTTCCATTTCCGTTCTCGTTCCGTTTCCGTTCCCGTTCCATTTCCGTTCTCGTTCCGTTTCCGTTCCCGTTCCATTTCCATTCCCGTTCCATTTCCGTTCCCGTTCCATTTCCATTCCCGTTCCATTTCCATTCCCTTTCCATTTCCATTTCATTCCATTCCGTTCTGCTCGGGTACATTCCATGCCATTCCATTGCATTCCATTCCGTTCTGCTCCTGTCCATTCCATTCCATTCCATTCCGTTCCATTCCGTTCTACTCGGGTAGATTCCATTCCATTCCATTCCATTCCATTCCATTCCATTCCATTCCATTCCATTCCATTCAACTGGTGTCCATTCCATTCCATTCCATTCCATTCCATTCCATTCGATTGCATTCCATTCCATTCCATTCCATTCCGTTCCGTTCTACTCGGTTACATTCCATTCAATTCCATTCCTTTCCATTCCATTGCATTCCATTGCATTGCATTGCACTCAATTCCATTCCATTCCATTCCATTCCATTCCATTCCATTCCATTCCATTCCGTTCCATTCAACTCGGTTACATTCCATTCAATTACATTCCATTCCGTTCTACTCGGTTACATTCCATTCCATTCCATTCCATTCCATTCCATTCCATTCCATTCCATTCCATTCCATTCCATTCCATTCCGTTCTACTCGGGTTGATTCCATTCTATTCCATTCCATTCCATTCCATTCCATTCCATTCCATTCCATTCGATTCCATTCCATTCCATTCCATTGAATTCCATTCCATTCCATTCCATTCCATGGAATTCCATTCCATTGAATTCCATTGCATTCCATTCCATTCCATTCCATTGAATTCCATTCCGTTCCATTCCATTCCATTGAATTCCATTCCATTCCATTCCATTCCATTCCATTCCATTCCATTCCATTCCATTCCATTGAATTCCATTCCATTCCATTCCATTCCATTCCATTCCATTCCAACCCATTCCATTCCATTCCATTCCATTCCGTTCTACTCGGGTTGATTCCATTCTATTCCATTCCATTCCATTCGATCCCATTTGATTCCCTTCCATTCCATTCCATTCCATTCCATTCCATTCCATTCCATTGAATTCCATTCCATTCCATTCCATTCCATTCCATTGAATTCCATTCCATTCCATTCCATTCAATTTAATTCCGTTCCATTCCATTCCATTCCGTTCCGTTCCGTCCCGTTCCGTTCCGTTCCGTTCCGTTGCGTTCCGTTCCGTTCTACTCGGGTTGATTCCATTCTATTCCATTCCATTCCATTCGATTCCATTCGATTCCATTCGATTCCATTCGATTCCATTCGTTTCCATTCCATTCCATTCCATTCTATTCCATTGAATTCCATTCCATTCCATTCCATTCCATTCCATTGCATTCCATTCCATTGAATTCCATTGAATTCCATTCCATTGAATTCCATTCCATTGAATTCCATTCCATTCCATTCCATTCCATTCCATTCCATTCCATTCCATTCCATTCCATTCCATTCCATTGAATTCCATTCCATTCCATTCCATTCCATTCCATTCCATTGAATTCCATTCCATTCCATTCCATTCCTTGGAATTCCGTTCCATTCCATTCCATTCCGTTCCGTTCCGTCCCGTTCCGTTCCGTTCCGTTCCGTTGCGTTCCGTTCCGTTCTACTCGGGTTGATTCCATTCTATTCCATTCCATTCCATTCGATTCCATTCGATTCCATTCGATTCCACTCCATTCCATTCCATAGAATTCCATTCCATTCCATTCCATTCCATTGAATTCCATTCCATTCCATTCCATTCCATTGAATTCCATTCCATTCCATTCCATTCCATTGAATTCCATTCCATTCCATTCCATTCCATTCCATTCCATTCCATTCCATTCCATTCTACTGGTGTCCATTCCATTCCATTCCATTCCATTCCATTCCATTCCATTCCACTCCTTTCCATTCCATTGCATTCCATTGCATTCCATTCCATTCCATTCCATTCCATTCCATTCCATTCCATTCCATTCCACTCCACTCCACTCCACTCCACTCCATTCCACTCCACTCCACTCCGGTACATTCCATTCCATTCCATTCCATTCCATTCCATTCCATTCCGTGCTTCTCGGGTACATTCCGTTCCGTTCCATTCCATTCCATTCCATTCCATTCCGTTCCAGTGCACTCTACTCCACTCCACTCCACTCCACTCCACTCCGGTACATTCCATTCCATTCCATTCCATTCCATTTCCATTCCCGTTCCATTTCCGTTCCCGTTCCGTTTCCGTTCCCGTTCCATTTCCGTTCTCGTTCCGTTTCCGTTCCCGTTCCATTTCCATTCCCGTTCCATTACCTTTCCCGTTCCATTTCCATTCCCATTCCATTTCCATTCCCGTTCCATTTCCATTCCCGTTTCTTTTCCATTCCCGTTCCATTTCCATTCCAGTTCCATTACCATTCCCGTTCCATTTCCATTCCCGATCCATTTCCATTCCCGTTCCATTTCCATTCCCGTTCCATTTCCATTCCCGTTCCATTACCATTCCCGTTCCATTTCCGTTCCCGTTCCGTTTCCGTTCCCGTTCCATTTCCGTTCTCGTTCCGTTTCCGTTCCCGTTCCATTTCCATTCCCGTTCCATTTCCGTTCCCGTTCCATTTCCATTCCCGTTCCATTTCCATTCCCTTTCCATTTCCATTTCATTCCATTCCGTTCTGCTCGGGTACATTCCATTCCATTCCATTGCATTCCATTCCGTTCTGCTCCTGTCCATTCCATTCCATTCCATTCCGTTCCATTCCGTTCTACTCGGGTAGATTCCATTCCATTCCATTCCATTCCATTCCATTCCATTCCATTCCATTCCATTCCATTCCATTCCATTCTACTGGTGTCCATTCCATTCCTTTCCATTCCATTCCATTCCATTCCATTCCGTTCCGTTCAACTCGGTTACATTCCATTCAATTACATTCCATTCCGTTCTACTCGGTTACATTCCATTCCATTCCATTCCATTCCATTCCAATCCATTCCATTCCATTCCATTCCGTTCTACTCGGGTACATTCCATTCCATTCCATTCCATTCCATTCCATTCCATTCCATTCCATTCCATTCCATTCCGTTCTACTTTGGTACATTCCATTCAATTCCATTCCATTCCATTCCATTCCATTACATTCCATTCCATTCCATTCCGTTCTACTCAGGTTGATTCCATTCTATTCCATTCCATTCCATTCCATTCCATTCCATTCCATTCCATTCGATTCCATTCCATTCCATTCCATGGAATTCCATTCCATTCCATTCCATTCCATGGAATTCCATTCCATTCCATTCCATTCCATGGAATTCCATTCCATTCCATTCCATTCCATTCCATTCCATTCCATTCCATTCCATTCCATTCCATTGAATTCCATTCCGTTCCATTCCATTCCATTGAATTCCATTCCATTCCATTCCATTCCATTCAATTCCATCCCATTCCATTCCATTCCATTCCATTCCATTCCATCCCATTCCATTCCATTCCATTCCATTCCGTTCTACTCGGGTTGATCCCATTCTATTCCATTCCATTCCATTCGATCCCATTTGATTCCATTCGATTCCATTCAATTCCATTCGATTCCATTCCATTCCACTCCATTCCATTCCATTGAATTCATTCCATTCCATTCCATTCCATTCCATTCCATTCCATTCCATGGAATTCCATTCCATTCCATTCCATTCCATTCCATTCCATGGAATTCCATTCCATTCCATTCCATTCCATTCCATAGAATTCCATTCCATTCCATTCCATTCCACTGAATTCCGTTCCATTCCATTCCATTCCGTTCCGTTCCGTTCCGTTCCGTTCCGTTGCGTTCCGTTCCGTTCCGTTGTGTTCCGTTCCGTTCTACTCGGGTTGATTCCATTCTATTCCATTCCATTCCAATCCATTCCATTCCATTCCATTGAATTCCATTCCATTCCATTCCATTCCATTCCATTCCATTCCATTCCATTCCATTCCATTGAATTCCATTCCATTCCATTCCATTCCATTCCATTCCATTCCATTCCATTGAATTCCGTTCCATTCCATTCCATTCCGTTCCGTTCCGTCCCGTTCCGTTCCGTTCCGTTGCGTTCCGTTCCGTTCTACTCGGGTTGATTCCATTCTATTCCATTCCATTCCATTCGATTCCATTCGATTCCATTCGATTCCACTCCATTCCATTCCATAGAATTCCATTCCATTCCATTCCATTCCATTGAATTCCATTCCATTCCATTCCATTCCATTGAATTCCATTCCATTCCATTCCATTCCATTGAATTCCATTCCATTCCATTCCATTCCATTCCATTCCATTCCATTCCATTCCATTCTACTGGTGTCCATTCCATTCCATTCCATTCCATTCCATTCCATTCCATTCCATTCCTTTCCATTCCATTGCATTCCATTGCATTCCATTCCATTCCATTCCATTCCATTCCATTCCATTCCATTCCACTCCACTCCACTCCACTCCACTCCTTTCCACTCCACTCCACTCTGGTACATTCCATTCCATTCCATTCCATTCCATTCCATTCCATTCCATTCCGTGCTTCTCGGGTACATTCCGTTCCGTTCCATTCCATTCCATTCCATTCCATTCCGTTCCAGTGCACTCTACTCCACTCCACTCCACTCCACTCCACTCCGGTACATTCCATTCCATTCCATTCCATTCCATTCCATTCCATTCCATTCCATTTCCATTCCCATTCCATTTCCATTCCCGTTCCATTTCCATTCCCGTTTCTTTTCCATTCCCGTTCCATTTCCATTCCAGTTCCATTACCATTCCCGTTCCATTTCCATTCCCGATCCATTTCCATTCCCTTTCCTTTTCCATTCCCGTTCCATTTCCATTCCCGTTCCGTTACCATTCCCGTTCCATTTCCGTTCCCGTTCCGTTTCCGTTCCCGTTCCATTTCCGTTCTCGTTCCGTTTCCGTTCCCGTTCCATTTCCATTCCCGTTCCATTTCCGTTCCCGTTCCATTTCCATTCCCGTTCCATTTCCATTCCCTTTCCATTTCCATTTCATTCCATTCCGTTCTGCTCGGGTACATTCCATTCCATTCCATTGCATTCCATTCCGTTCTGCTCCTGTCCATTCCATTCCATTCCATTCCATTCCATTCCATTCCATTCCATTCCGTTCCGTTCAACTCGGTTACATTCCATTCAATTACATTCCATTCCGTTCTACTCGGTTACATTCCATTCCATTCCATTCCATTCCATTCCAATCCATTCCATTCCATTCCATTCCGTTCTACTCGGGTACATTCCATTCCATTCCATTCCATTCCATTCCATTCCATTCCATTCCATTCCATTCCATTCCATTCCGTTCTACTTTGGTACATTCCATTCAATTCCATTCCATTCCATTCCATTCCATTACATTCCATTCCATTCCATTCCGTTCTACTCAGGTTGATTCCATTCTATTCCATTCCATTCCATTCCATTCCATTCCATTCCATTCCATTCCATTCCATTCGATTCCATTCCATTCCATTCCATGGAATTCCATTCCATTCCATTCCATTCCATGGAATTCCATTCCATTCCATTCCATTGCATTCCATTCCATTCCATTCCATTCCATTCCATTCCATTCCATTCCATTCCATTGAATTCCATTCCGTTCCATTCCATTCCATTGAATTCCATTCCATTCCATTCCATTCCATTCCATTCCATCCCATTCCATTCCATTCCATTCCATTCCATTCCATCCCATTCCATTCCATTCCATTCCATTCCGTTCTACTCGGGTTGATCCCATTCTATTCCATTCCATTCCATTCGATCCCATTTGATTCCATTCGATTCCATTCAATTCCATTCGATTCCATTCCATTCCACTCCATTCCATTCCATTGAATTCCATTCCATTCCATTCCATTCCATTCCATTCCATTCCATGGAATTCCATTCCATTCCATTCCATTCCATTCCATAGAATTCCATTCCATTCCATTCCATTCCACTGAATTCCGTTCCATTCCATTCCATTCCGTTCCGTTCCGTTCCGTTCCGTTCCGTTGCGTTCCGTTCCGTTCCGTTGTGTTCCGTTCCGTTCTACTCGGTTTGATTCCATTCTATTCCATTCCATTCCAATCCATTCCATTCCATTCCATTGAATTCCATTCCATTGCATTCCATTCCATTCCATTCCATTCCATTACATGGAATTCCATTCCATTCCATTCCATTCCATTCCATTCCGTTCCAGTGCACTCTACTCCACTCCACTCCACTCCACTCCACTCCGGTACATTCCGTTCCATTCCATTTCATTCCATTCCATTCCATTCCATTTCCATTCCCATTCCATTTCCATTCCCGTTCCATTTCCATTCCCGTTTCTTTTCCATTCCCGTTCCATTTCCATTCCAGTTCCATTACCATTCCCGTTCCATTTCCATTCCCGATCCATTTCCATTCCCGTTCCTTTTCCATTCCCGTTCCATTTCCATTCCCGTTCCGTTACCATTCCCGTTCCATTTCCGTTCCCGTTCCGTTTCCGTTCCCGTTCCGTTTCCGTTCTCGTTCCGTTTCCGTTCCTGTTCCATTTCCGTTCCCGTTCCATTTCCGTTCCCGTTCCATTTCCATTCCCGTTCCATTTCCATTCCCTTTCCATTTCCATTTCATTCCATTCCGTTCTGCTCGGGTACATTCCATTCCATTCCATTGCATTCCATTCCGTTCTGCTCCTGTCCATTCCATTCCATTCCATTCCGTTCCATTCCGTTCTACTCGGGTAGATTCCATTCCATTCCATTCCATTCCATTGCATTCCATTACATTCCATTCCATTCCATTCTACTGGTGTCCATTCCATTCCATTCCATTCCATTCCATTCCATTCCATTCCATTCCATTCCATTGCATTCCATTCCATTCCATTCCATTCCATTCCGTTCCGTTGTACTCGGTTACATTCCATTCAATTCCATTCCATTCCGTTCTACTCGGGTAGATTCCATTCCATTCCATTCCATTCCTTTCCATTCCATTGCATTCCATTGCATTGCATTGCACTCAATTCCATTCCATTCCATTCCATTCCATTCCATTCCATTCCATTCCATTCCATTCCGTTCTACTTTGGTACATTCCATTCCATTCCATTCCATTCCATTCCATTCCATTCCATTCCATTCCATTGCATTCCATTCCATTCCGTTCTACTCGGGTTGATTCCATTCTATTCCATTCCATTCCATTCCATTCCATTCCATTCCATTCCATTCCATTCGATTCCATTCCATTCCATTCCATTGAATTCCATTCCATTCCATTCCATTCCATTCCATTCCATTCCATTCCATTCCATTCCGTTCCGTTCAACTCGGTTACATTCCATTCAATTACATTCCATTCCGTTCTACTCGGTTACATTCCATTCCATTGCATTCCATTCCATTCCAATCCATTCCATTCCATTCCATTCCGTTCTACTCGGGTACATTCCATTCCATTCCATTCCATTCCATTCCATTCCATTCCATTCCATTCCGTTCTACTTTGGTACATTCCATTCAATTCCATTCCATTCCATTCCATTCCATTACATTCCATTCCATTCCATTCCGTTCTACTCAGGTTGATTCCATTCTATTCCATTCCATTCCATTCCATTCCATTCCATTCCATTCCATTCGATTCCATTCCATTCCATTCCATGGAATTCCATTCCATTCCATTCCATTCCATTCCATTCCATTCCATTCCATTCCATTCCATTCCATTCCATTGAATTCCATTCCGTTCCATTCCATTCCATTGAATTCCATTCCATTCCATTCCATTCCATTCCATCCCATCCCATTCCATTCCATTCCATTCCATTCCATTCCATCCCATTCCATTCCATTCCATTCCATTCCGTTCTACTCGGGTTGATCCCATTCTATTCCATTCCATTCCATTCGATCCCATTTGATTCCATTCGATTCCATTCAATTCCATTCGATTCCATTCCATTCCACTCCATTCCATTCCATTGAATTCCATTCCATTCCATTCCATTCCATTCCATTCCATTCCATTCCATGGAATTCCATTCCATTCCATTCCATTCCATTCCATAGAATTCCATTCCATTCCATTCCATTCCACTGAATTCCGTTCCATTCCATTCCATTCCGTTCCGTTCCGTTCCGTTCCGTTCCGTTGCGTTCCGTTCCGTTCCGTTGTGTTCAGTTCCGTTCTACTCGGGTTGATTCCATTCTATTCCATTCCATTCCAATCCATTCCATTCCATTCCATTGAATTCCATTCCATTCCATTCCATTCCATTCCATTCCATTCCATTCCATTCCATTCCATTCCATTGAATTCCATTCCATTCCATTCCATTCCATTCCATTCCATTCCATTCCATTGAATTCCATTCCATTCCATTCCATTCCGTGGAATTCCGTTCCATTCCATTCCATTCCGTTCCGTTCCGTCCCGTTCCGTTCCATTCCGTTCCGTTGCGTTCCGTTCCGTTCTACTCGGGTTGATTCCATTCTATTCCATTCCATTCCATTCGATTCCATTCGATTCCATTCGATTCCACTCCATTCCATTCCATAGAATTCCATTCCATTCCATTCTATTCCATTGAATTCCATTCCATTCCATTCCATTCCATTGAATTCCATTCCATTCCATTCCATTCCATTGAATTCCATTCCATTCCATTCCATTCCATTCAATTCCATTCCATTCCATTCCATTCCATTCTACTGGTGTCCATTCCATTCCATTCCATTCCATTCCATTCCTTTCCATTCCATTGCATTCCATTGCATTCCATTCCATTCCATTCCATTCCATTCCATTCCATTCCATTCCACTCCACTCCACTCCACTCCATTCCATTCCACTCCACTCCACTCTGGTACATTCCATTCCATTCCATTCCATTCCATTCCATTCCATTCCATTCCGTGCTTCTCGGGTACATTCCGTTCCGTTCCATTCCATTCCATTCCATTCCATTCCGTTCCAGTGCACTCTACTCCACTCCACTCCACTCCACTCCACTCCGGTACATTCCATTCCATTCCATTCCATTCCATTCCATTCCATTTCCATTCCCATTCCATTTCCATTCCCGTTCCATTTCCATTCCCGTTTCTTTTCCATTCCCGTTCCATTTCCATTCCAGTTCCATTACCATTCCCGTTCCATTTCCATTCCCGATCCATTTCCATTCCCTTTCCTTTTCCATTCCCGTTCCATTTCCATTCCCGTTCCGTTACCATTCCCGTTCCATTTCCGTTCCCGTTCCGTTTCCGTTCCCGTTCCATTTCCGTTCTCGTTCCGTTTCCGTTCCCGTTCCATTTCCATTCCCGTTCCATTTCCGTTCCCGTTCCATTTCCATTCCCGTTCCATTTCCATTCCCTTTCCATTTCCATTTCATTCCATTCCGTTCTGCTCCTGTCCATTCCATTCCATTCCATTCCGTTCCATTCCATTCTACTCGGGTAGATTCCATTCCATTCCATTCCATTCCATTCCATTCCATTCCATTCCATTCCATTCCATTCCATTCCATTCCATTCCATAGAATTCCATTCCATTCCATTCCATTCCATTGAATTCCATTCCATTCCATTCCATTCCGTTCCGTTCCGTTCCGTTCCGTTCCGTTGCGTTCCGTTCCGTTCCGTTGTGTTCCGTTCCGTTCTACTCGGGTTGATTCCATTCTATTCCATTCCATTCCAATCCATTCCATTCCATTCCATTGAATTCCATTCCATTCCATTCCATTCCATTCCATTCCATTCCATTCCATTAAATTCCATTCCATTCCATTCCACTCCATTCCATTCCATGGAATTCCATTCCATTCCATTCCATTCCATGGAATTCCGTTCCATTCCATTCCATTCCGTTCCGTTCCGTCCCGTTCCGTTCCGTTCCGTTCCGTTGCGTTCCGTTCCGTTCTACTCGGGTTAATTCCATTCTATTCCATTCCATTCCATTTGATTCCATTCGATTCCATTCGATTCCACTCCATTCCATTCCATAGAATTCCATTCCATTCCATTCCATTCCATAGAATTCCATTCCATTCCATTCCATTCCATTGAATTCCATTCCATTCCATTCCATTCCATTGAATTCCATTCCATTCCATTGAATTCCATTCCATTCCATTCCATTCCATTCCATTCCATTGAATTCCATTCCATTCCATTCCATTCCATTCCATTCCATTCCATTCCATTCCATTCCATTCTACTGGTGTCCATTCCATTCCATTCCATTCCATTCCATTCCATTCCATTCCATTCCTTTCCATTCCATTGCATTCCATTGCATTCCAATCCATTCCATTCCATTCCATTCCATTCCATTCCATTCCACTCCACTCCACTCCACTCCATTCCATTCCACTCCACTCCACTCTGGTACATTCCATTCCATTCCATTCCATTCCATTCCATTCCATTCCATTCCGTGCTTCTCGGGTACATTCCGTTCCGTTCCATTCCATTCCATTCCATTCCATTCCGTTCCAGTGCACTCTACTCCACTCCACTCCACTCCACTCCACTCCGGTACATTCCATTCCATTCCATTCCATTCCATTCCATTCCATTCCATTCCATTCCATTTCCATTCCCATTCGATTTCCATTCCCGTTCCATTTCCATTCCCGTTTCTTTTCCATTCCCGTTCCATTTCCATTCCAGTTCCATTACCATTCCCGTTCCATTTCCATTCCCGATCCATTTCCATTCCCTTTCCTTTTCCATTCCCGTTCCATTTCCATTCCCGTTCCGTTACCATTCCCGTTCCATTTCCGTTCCCGTTCCGTTTCCGTTCCCGTTCCATTTCCGTTCTCGTTCCGTTTCCGTTCCCGTTCCATTTCCATTCCCGTTCCATTTCCGTTCCCGTTCCATTTCCATTCCCGTTCCATTTCCATTCCCTTTCCATTTCCATTTCATTCCATTCCGTTCTGCTCCTGTCCATTCCATTCCATTCCATTCCGTTCCATTCCATTCTACTCGGGTAGATTCCATTCCATTCCATTCCATTCCATTCCATTCCATTCCATTCCATTCCATTCCATTCCATTCCATAGAATTCCATTCCATTCCATTCCATTCCATTGAATTCCATTCCATTCCATTCCATTCCGTTCCGTTCCGTTCCGTTCCGTTCCGTTGCATTCCGTTCCGTTCCGTTGTGTTCCGTTCCGTTCTACTCGGGTTGATTCCATTCTATTCCATTCCATTCCAATCCAATCCATTCCATTCCATTGAATTCCATTCCATTCCATTCCATTCCATTCCATTCCATTCCATTCCATTCCATTCCATTAAATTCCATTCCATTCCATTCCACTCCATTCCATTCCATTGAATTCCATTCCATTCCATTCCATTCCATTGAATTCCATTCCATTCCATTCCATTCCATTCCATTCCATTCCATTCCATTCTACTGGTGTCCATTCCATTCCATTCCATTCCATTCCATTCCATTCCATTCCTTTCCATTCCATTGCATTCCATTGCATTCCATTCCTTTCCATTCCATTCCATTCCATTCCATTCCACTCCACTCCACTCCACTCCACTCCATTCCACTCCACTCCACTCCGGTACATTCCATTCCATTCCATTCCATTCCATTCCATTCCATTCCATTCCGTGCTTCTCGGGTACATTCCGTTCCGTTCCATTCCATTCCATTCCATTCCATTCCGTTCCAGTGCACTCTACTCCACTCCACTCCACTCCACTCCACTCCGGTACATTCCGTTCCATTCCATTCCATTCCATTCCATTCCATTCCATTTCCATTCCCATTCCATTTCCATTCCCGTTCCATTTCCATTCCCGTTTCTTTTCCATTCCCGTTCCATTTCCATTCCAGTTCCATTACCATTCCCGTTCCATTTCCATTCCCGATCCATTTCCATTCCCGTTCCTTTTCCATTCCCGTTCCATTTCCATTCCCGTTCCGTTACCATTCCCGTTCCATTTCCGTTCCCGTTCCGTTTCCGTTCCCGTTCCGTTTCCGTTCTCGTTCCGTTTCCGTTCCCGTTCCATTTCCGTTCCCGTTCCATTTCCGTTCCCGTCCCATTTCCATTCCCGTTCCATTTCCATTCCCTTTCCATTTCCATTTCATTCCATTCCGTTCTGCTCGGGTACATTCCATTCCATTCCATTGCATTCCATTCCGTTCTGCTCCTGTCCATTCCATTCCATTCCATTCCGTTCCATTCCGTTCTACTCGGGTAGATTCCATTCCATTCCATTCCATTCCATTCCATTCCATTCCATTCCATTCCATTCCATTCTACTGGTGTCCATTCCATTCCATTCCATTCCATTCCATTCCATTCCATTCCATTCCATTGCATTCCATTCCATTCCATTCCATTCCATTCCGTTCCGTTCTACTCGGTTACATTCCATTCAATTCCATTCCATTCCGTTCTACTCGGGTAGATTCCATTCCATTCCATTCCATTCCTTTCCATTCCATTGCATTCCATTGCATTGCATTGCACTCAATTCCATTCCATTCCATTCCATTCCATTCCATTCCATTCCATTCCATTCCGTTCTACTTTGGTACATTCCATTCCATTCCATTCCATTCCATTGCATTCCATTCCATTCCATTCCATTCCATTCCATTCCGTTCTACTCGGGTTGATTCCATTCTATTCCATTCCATTCCATTCCATTCCATTCCATTCCATTCCATTCCATTCGATTCCATTCCATTCCACTCCATTGAATTCCATTCCATTCCATTCCATTCCATGGAATTCCATTCCATTCCATTCCATTCCATTCCATTCCATTCCATTCCATTGAATTCCATTCCGTTCCATTCCATTCCATTGAATTCCATTCCATTCCATTCCATTCCATTCCATTCCATTCCATTCCATTCCATTCCATTGAATTCCATTCCATTCCATTCCATTCCATTCCATTCCATTCCATTCCAACCCATTCCATTCCATTCCATTCCATTCCGTTCTACTCGGGTTGATTCCATTCTATTCCATTCCATTCCATTCGATCCCATTTGATTCCATTCCATTCCATTCCATTCCATTCCATTCCATTCCATTGAATTCCATTCCATTCCATTCCATTCCATTCCATTGAATTCCATTCCATTCCATTCCATTCAATTTAATTCCGTTCCATTCCATTCCATTCCGTTCCGTTCCGTCCCGTTCCGTTCCGTTCCGTTCCGTTGCGTTCCGTTCCGTTCTACTCGGGTTGATTCCATTCTATTCCATTCCATTCCATTCGATTCCATTCGATTCCATTCGATTCCATTCGATTCCATTCGTTTCCATTCCATTCCATTCCATTCTATTCCATTGAATTCCATTCCATTCCATTCCATTCCATTCCATTCCATTCCATTGCATTCAATTCCATTGAATTCCATTGAATTCCATTCCATTGAATTCCATTCCATTCCATTCCATTCCATTCCATTCCATTCCATTCCATTGAATTCCATTCCATTCCATTCCATTCCATTCCATTGCATTGAATTCCATTCCATTCCATTCCATTCCTTGGAATTCCGTTCCATTCCATTCCATTCCGTTCCGTTCCGTCCCGTTCCGTTCCGTTCCGTTCCGTTGCGTTCCGTTCCGTTCTACTCGGGTTGATTCCATTCTATTCCATTCCATTCCATTCGATTACATTCGATTCCATTCGATTCCACTCCATTCCATTCCATAGAATTCCATTCCATTCCATTCCATTCCATTCCATTCCATTGAATTCCATTCCATTCCATTCCATTCCATTGAATTCCATTCCATTCCATTCCATTCCATTGAATTCCATTCCATTCCATTCCATTCCATTCCATTCCATTCCATTCCATTCCATTCCATTCTACTGGTGTCCATTCCATTCCATTCCATTCCATTCCATTCCATTCCATTCCATTCCACTCCTTTCCATTCCATTGCATTCCATTGCATTCCATTCCATTCCATTCCATTCCATTCCATTCTACTGGTGTCCATTCCATTCCATTCCATTCCATTCCATTCCATTCCATTCCATTCCATTCCACTCCACTCCACTCCACTCCACTCCATTCCACTCCACTCCACTCTGGTACATTCCATTCCATTCCATTCCATTCCATTCCATTCCATTCCGTGCTTCTCGGGTACATTCCGTTCCGTTCCATTCCATTCCATTCCATTCCATTCCGTTCCAGTGCACTCTACTCCACTCCACTCCACTCCACTTCACTCCGGTACATTCCATTCCATTCCATTCCATTCCATTCCATTCCATTTCCATTCCCATTCCATTTCCATTCCCGTTCGATTTCCGTTCCCGTTCCGTTTCCGTTCCCGTTCCATTTCCGTTCTCGTTCCGTTTCCGTTCCCGTTCCATTTCCATTCCCGTTCCATTACCTTTCCCGTTCCATTTCCATTCCCATTCCATTTCCATTCCCTTTCCATTTCCATTCCCGTTTCTTTTCCATTCCCGTTCCATTTCCATTCCAGTTCCATTACCATTCCCGTTCCATTTCCATTCCCGATCCATTTCCATTCCCGTTCCATTTCCATTCCCGTTCCATTTCCATTCCCGTTCCATTACCATTCCCGTTCCATTTCCGTTCCCGTTCCATTTCTGTTCCCGTTCCATTTCCGTTCTCGTTCCGTTTCCGTTCCCGTTCCATTTCCATTCCCGTTCCATTTCCGTTCCCGTTCCATTTCCATTCCCGTTCCATTTCCATTCCCTTTCCATTTCCATTTCATTCCATTCCGTTCTGCTCGGGTACATTCCAGTCCATTCCATTGCATTCCATTCCGTTCTGCTCCTGTCCATTCCATTCCATTCCATTCCGTTCCATTCCGTTCTACTCGGGTAGAATCCATTCCATTCCATTCCATTCCATTCCATTCTATTCCATTCCATTCCATTCCATTCTACTGGTGTCCATTCCATTCCATTCCATTCCATTCCATTCCATTCCATTCCGTTCCGTTCAACTCGGTTACATTCCATTCAATTACATTCCATTCCGTTCTACTCGGTTACATTCCATTCCATTCCATTCCATTCCATTCCAATCCATTCCATTCCATTCCATTCCGTTCTACTCGGGTACATTCCATTCCATTCCATTCCATTCCATTCCATTCCATTCCATTCCGTTCTACTTTGGTACATTCCATTCAATTCCATTCCATTCCATTCCATTCCATTACATTCCATTCCATTCCATTCCGTTCTACTCAGGTTGATTCCATTCTATTCCATTCCATTCCATTCCATTCCATTCCATTCCATTCCATTCGATTCCATTCCATTCCATTCCATGGAATTCCATTCCATTCCATTCCATTCCATTCCATTCCATTCCATTCCATTCCATTCCATTGAATTCCATTCCGTTCCATTCCATTCCATTGAATTCCATTCCATTCCATTCCATTCCATTCCATTCCATCCCATTCCATTCCATTCCATTCCATTCCATTCCATCCCATTCCATTCCATTCCATTCCATTCCGTTCTACTCGGGTTGATCCCATTCTATTCCATTCCATTCCATTCGATCCCATTTGATTCCATTCGATTCCATTCAATTCCATTCGATTCCATTCCATTCCACTCCATTCCATTCCATTGAATTCCATTCCATTCCATTCCATTCCATTCCATTCCATTCCATGGAATTCCATTCCATTCCATTCCATTCCATTCCATAGAATTCCATTCCATTCCATTCCATTCCACTGAATTCCGTTCCATTCCATTCCATTCCGTTCCGTTCCGTTCCGTTCCGTTGCGTTCCGTTCCGTTCCGTTGTGTTCCGTTCCGTTCTACTCGGGTTGATTCCATTCTATTCCATTCCATTCCAATCCATTCCATTCCATTCCATTGAATTCCATTCCATTCCATTCCATTCCATTCCATTCCATTCCATTCCATTCCATTGAATTCCATTCCATTCCATTCCATTCCATTCCATTCCATTGAATTCCATTCCATTCCATTCCATTCCATGGAATTCCGTTCCATTCCTTCCATTCCGTTCCGTTCCGTTGCGTTCCGTTCCGTTCTACTCGGGTTGATTCCATTCTATTCCATTCCATTCCATTCGATTCCATTCGATTCCATTCGATTCCACTCCATTCCATTCCATAGAATTCCATTCCATTCCATTCCATTCCATTGAATTCCATTCCATTCCATTCCATTCCATTGAATTCCATTCCATTCCATTCCATTCCATTCCATTCCATTCCATTCCATTCCATTCCATTCTACTGGTGTCCATTCCATTCCATTCCATTCCATTCCATTCCATTCCATTCCATTCCATTCCATTCCATTCCTTTCCATTCCATTGCATTCCATTGCATTCCATTCCATTCCATTCCATTCCATTCCATTCCATTCCATTCCACTCCACTCCACTCCACTCCATTCCATTCCACTCCACTCCACTCTGGTACATTCCATTCCATTCCATTCCATTCCATTCCATTCCATTCCATTCCGTGCTTCTCGGGTACATTCCGTTCCGTTCCATTCCATTCCATTCCATTCCATTCCGTTCCAGTGCACTCTACTCCACTCCACTCCACTCCACTCCACTCCGGTACATTCCATTCCATTCCATTCCATTCCATTCCATTCCATTCCATTCCATTTCCATTCCCATTCCATTTCCATTCCCGTTCCATTTCCATTCCCGTTTCTTTTCCATTCCCGTTCCATTTCCATTCCAGTTCCATTACCATTCCCGTTCCATTTCCATTCCCGATCCATTTCCATTCCGTTTCCTTTTCCATTCCCGTTCCATTTCCATTCCCGTTCCGTTACCATTCCCGTTCCATTTCCGTTCCCGTTCCGTTTCCGTTCCCGTTCCATTTCCGTTCTCGTTCCGTTTCCGTTCCCGTTCCATTTCCATTCCCGTTCCATTTCCGTTCCCGTTCCATTTCCATTCCCGTTCCATTTCCATTCCCTTTCCATTTCCATTTCATTCCATTCCGTTCTGCTCCTGTCCATTCCATTCCATTCCATTCCGTTCCATTCCATTCTACTCGGGTAGATTCCATTCCATTCCATTCCATTCCATTCCATTCCATTCCATTCCATTCCATTCCATTCCATTCCATAGAATTCCATTCCATTCCATTCCATTCCATTGAATTCAATTCCATTCCATTCCATTCCGTTCCGTTCCGTTCCGTTCCGTTCCGTTGCGTTCCGTTCCGTTCCGTTGTGTTCCGTTCCATTCTACTCGGGTTGACTCCATTCTATTCCATTCCATTCCAATCCATTCCATTCCATTCCATTGAATTCCATTCCATTCCATTCCATTCCATTCCATTCCATTCCATTCCATTCCATTCCATTAAATTCCATTCCATTCCATTCCACTCCATTCCATTCCATTGAATTCCATTCCATTCCATTCCATTCCATGGAATTCCGTTCCATTCCATTCCATTCCGTTCCGTTCCGTCCCGTTCCGTTCCGTTCCGTTCCGTTGCGTTCCGTTCCGTTCTACTCGGGTTGATTCCATTCTATTCCATTCCATTCCATTTGATTCCATTCGATTCCATTCGATTCCACTCCATTCCATTCCATAGAATTCCATTCCATTCCATTCCATTCCATAGAATTCCATTCCATTCCATTCCATTCCATTGAATTCCATTCCATTCCATTCCATTCCATTGAATTCCATTCCATTCCATTCCATTCCATTCCATTCCATTCCATTCCATTCCATTCCTTTCCATTCCATTGCATTCCATTGCATTCCATTCCATTCCATTCCATTCCATTCCACTCCACTCCACTCCACTCCACTCCATTCCACTCCACTCCACTCCGGTACATTCCATTCCATTCGATTCCATTCCATTCCATTCCATTCCGTGCTTCTCGGGTACATTCCGTTCCGTTCCATTCCATTCCATTCCATTCCATTCCATTCCGTTCCAGTGCACTCTACTCCACTCCACTCCACTCCACTCCACTCCGGTACATTCCATTCCATTCCATTCCATTCCATTCCATTTCCATTCCCATTCCATTTCCATTCCCGTTCCATTTCCATTCCCGTTTTTTTTCCATTCCCGTTCCATTTCCATTCCAGTTCCATTACCATTCCCGTTCCATTTCCATTCCCGATCCATTTCCATTCCCGTTCCATTTCCATTCCCGTTCCATTTCTATTCCCGTTCCGTTACCATTCCCGTTCCATTTCCGTTCCCGTTCCGTTTCCCTTCCCGTTCCATTTCCGTTCTCGTTCCGTTTCCGTTCCCGTTCCATTTCCATTCCCGTTCCCTTTCCGTTCCCGTTCCATTTCCGTTCTCGTTCCGTTTCCGTTCCCGTTCCATTTCCATTCCCGTTCCATTTCCATTCCCGATCCATTTCCATTCCCGTTCCATTTCCATTCCCGTTCCATTTCCATTCCCGTTCCATTACCATTCCCGTTCCATTTCCGTTCCCGTTCCGTTTCTGTTCCCGTTCCATTTCCGTTCTCGTTCCGTTTCCGTTCCCGTTCCATTTCCATTCCCGTTCCATTTCCGTTCCCGTTCCATTTCCATTCCCGTTCCATTTCCATTCCCTTTCCATTTCCATTTCATTCCATTCCGTTCTGCTCCTGTCCATTCCATTCCATTCCATTCCGTTCCATTCCATTCTACTCGGGTAGATTCCATTCCATTCCATTCCATTCCATTCCATTCCATTCCATTCCATTCCATTCCATTCCATTCCATTCCATAGAATTCCATTCCATTCCATTCCATTCCATTGAATTCCATTCCATTCCATTCCATTCCGTTCCATTCCGTTCCGTTCCGTTCCGTTGCGTTCCGTTCCGTTCCGTTGTGTTCCGTTCCGTTCTACTCGGGTTGATTCCATTCTATTCCATTCCATTCCAATCCATTCCATTCCATTCCATTGAATTCCATTCCATTCCATTCCATTCCATTCCATTCCATTCCATTCCATTAAATTCCATTCCATTCCATTCCACTCCATTCCATTCCATTGAATTCCATTCCATTCCATTCCATTCCATGGAATTCCGTTCCATTCCATTCCATTCCGTTCCGTTCCGTCCCGTTCCGTTCCGTTCCGTTCCGTTGCGTTCCGTTCCGTTCTACTCGGGTTGATTCCATTCTATTCCATTCCATTCCATTTGATTCCATTCGATTCCATTCGATTCCACTCCATTCCATTCCATAGAATTCCATTCCATTCCATTCCATTCCATAGAATTCCATTCCATTCCATTCCATTCCATTGAATTCCATTCCATTCCATTCCATTCCATTGAATTCCATTCCATTCCATTCCATTCCATTCCATTCCATTCCATTCCATTCGATTCCATTCCTTTCCATTCCATTGCATTCCATTGCATTCCATTCCATTCCATTCCATTCCATTCCACTCCACTCCACTCCACTCCACTCCATTCCACTCCACTCCACTCCGGTACATTCCATTCCATTCGATTCCATTCCATTCCATTCCATTCCGTGCTTCTCGGGTACATTCCGTTCCGTTCCATTCCATTCCATTCCATTCCATTCCATTCCGTTCCAGTGCACTCTACTCCACTCCACTCCACTCCACTCCACTCCGGTACATTCCATTCCATTCCATTCCATTTCCATTCCCATTCCATTTCCATTCCCGTTCCATTTCCATTCCCGTTTCTTTTCCATTCCCGTTCCATTTCCATTCCAGTTCCATTACCATTCCCGTTCCATTTCCATTCCCGATCCATTTCCATTCCCGTTCCATTTCCATTCCCGTTCCATTTCTATTCCCGTTCCGTTACCATTCCCGTTCCATTTCCGTTCCCGTTCCGTTTCCATTCCCGTTCCATTTCCGTTCTCGTTCCGTTTCCGTTCCCGTTCCATTTCCATTCCCGTTCCCTTTCCGTTCCCGTTCCATTTCCGTTCTCGTTCCGTTTCCGTTCCCGTTCCATTTCCATTCCCGTTCCATTTCCGTTCCCGTTCCATTTCCATTCCCGTTCCATTTCCATTCCCTTTCCATTTCCATTTCATTCCATTCCGTTCTGCTCGGGTACATTCCATTCCATTCCATTGCATTCCATTCCGTTCTGCTCCTGTCCATTCCATTCCATTCCATTCCGTTCCATTCCGTTCTACTCGGGTAGATTCCATTCCATTCCATTCCATTCCATTCCATTCCATTCCATTCTACTGGTGTCCATTCCATTCCATTCCATTCCATTCCATTCCTTTCCATTCCGTTCCGTTCAACTCGGTTACATTCCATTCAATTACATTCCATTCCGTTCTACTCGGTTACATTCCATTCCATTCCATTCCATTCCATTCCAATCCATTCCATTCCATTCCATTCCGTTCTACTCGGGTACATTCCATTCCATTCCATTCCATTCCATTCCATTCCATTCCATTCCATTCCATTCCGTTCTACTTTGGTACATTCCATTCAATTCCATTCCATTCCATTCCATTCCATTACATTCCATTCCATTCCATTCCGTTCTACTCAGGTTGATTCCATTCTATTCCATTCCATTCCATTCCATTCCATTCCATTCCATTCCATTCGATTCCATTCCATTCCATTCCATGGAATTCCATTCCATTCCATTCCATTCCATTCCATTCCATTCCATTCCATTCCATTCCATTCCATTCCATTGAATTCCATTCCGTTCCATTCCATTCCATGGAATTCCATTCCATTCCATTCCATTCCATTCCATTCCATCCCATTCCATTCCATTCCATTCCATTCCATGGAATTCCGTTCCATTCCATTCCATTCCGTTCCGTTCCGTCCCGTTCCGTTCCGTTCCGTTCCGTTGCGTTCCGTTCCGTTCTACTCGGGTTGATTCCATTCTATTCCATTCCATTCCATTCGATTCCATTCGATTCCATTCGATTCCACTCCATTCCATTCCATAGAATTCCATTCCATTCCATTCCATTCCATTGAAATCCATTCCATTCCATTCCATTCCATTGAATTCCATTCCATTCCATTCCATTCCATTGAATTCCATTCCATTCCATTCCATTCCATTCCATTCCATTCCATTCCATTCCATTCCATTCTACTGGTGTCCATTCCATTCCATTCCATTCCATTCCATTCCATTCCATTCCATTCCATTCCTTTCCATTCCATTGCATTCCATTGCATTCCATTCCATTCCATTCCATTCCATTCCATTCCATTCCATTCCATTCCACTCCACTCCACTCCACTCCATTCCATTCCACTCCACTCCACTCTGGTACATTCCATTCCATTCCATTCCATTCCATTCCATTCCATTCCGTGCTTCTCGGGTACATTCCGTTCCGTTCCATTCCATTCCATTCCATTCCATTCCGTTCCAGTGCACTCTACTCCACTCCACTCCACTCCACTCCACTCCGGTACATTCCATTCCATTCCATTCCATTCCATTCCATTCCATTCCATTCCATTTCCATTCCCATTCCATTTCCATTCCCGTTCCATTTCCATTCCCGTTTCTTTTCCATTCCCGTTCCATTTCCATTCCAGTTCCATTACCATTCCCGTTCCATTTCCATTCCCGATCCATTTCCATTCCCTTTCCTTTTCCATTCCCGTTCCATTTCCATTCCCGTTCCGTTACCATTCCCGTTCCATTTCCGTTCCCGTTCCGTTTCCGTTCCCGTTCCATTTCCGTTCTCGTTCCGTTTCCGTTCCCGTTCCATTTCCATTCCCGTTCCATTTCCGTTCCCGTTCCATTTCCATTCCCGTTCCATTTCCATTCCCTTTCCATTTCCATTTCATTCCATTCCGTTCTGCTCCTGTCCATTCCATTCCATTCCATTCCGTTCCATTCCATTCTACTCGGGTAGATTCCATTCCATTCCATTCCATTCCATTCCATTCCATTCCATTCCATTCCATTCCATTCCATTCCATAGAATTCCATTCCATTCCATTCCATTCCATTGAATTCCATTCCATTCCATTCCATTCCGTTCCGTTCCGTTCCGTTCCGTTCCGTTGCGTTCCGTTCCGTTCCGTTGTGTTCCGTTCCGTTCTACTCGGGTTGATTCCATTCTATTCCATTCCATTCCAATCCATTCCATTCCATTCCATTGAATTCCATTCCATTCCATTCCATTCCATTCCATTCCATTCCATTCCATTCCATTAAATTCCATTCCATTCCATTCCACTCCATTCCATTCCATTGAATTCCATTCCATTCCATTCCATTCCATGGAATTCCGTTCCATTCCATTCCATTCCGTTCCGTTCCGTCCCGTTCCGTTCCGTTCCGTTCCGTTGCGTTCCGTTCCGTTCTACTCGGGTTGATTCCATTCTATTCCATTCCATTCCATTTGATTCCATTCGATTCCATTCGATTCCACTCCATTCCATTCCATAGAATTCCATTCCATTCCATTCCATTCCATAGAATTCCATTCCATTCCATTCCATTCCATTGAATTCCATTCCATTCCATTCCATTCCATTGAATTCCATTCCATTCCATTGAATTCCATTCCATTCCATTCCATTCCATTCCATTCCATTGAATTCCATTCCATTCCATTCCATTCCTTGGAATTCCGTTCCATTCCATTCCATTCCGTTCCGTTCCGTCCCGTTCCGTTCCGTTCCGTTCCGTTGCGTTCCGTTCCGTTCTACTCGGGTTGATTCCATTCTATTCCATTCCATTCCATTCGATTACATTCGATTCCATTCGATTCCACTCCATTCCATTCCATAGAATTCCATTCCATTCCATTCCATTCCATTGAATTCCATTCCATTCCATTCCATTCCATTGAATTCCATTCCATTCCATTCCATTCCATTGAATTCCATTCCATTCCATTCCATTCCATTCCATTCCATTCCATTCTACTGGTGTCCATTCCATTCCATTCCATTCCATTCCATTCCATTCCATTCCATTCCACTCCTTTCCATTCCATTGCATTCCATTGCATTCCATTCCATTCCATTCCATTCCATTCCATTCCATTCCATTCCACTCCACTCCACTCCACTCCACTCCATTCCACTCCACTCCACTCCGGTACATTCCATTCCATTCCATTCCATTCCATTCCATTCCATTCCGTGCTTCTCGGGTACATTCCGTTCCGTTCCATTCCATTCCATTCCATTCCATTCCGTTCCAGTGCACTCTACTCCACTCCACTCCACTCCACTCCACTCCACTCCTGTACATTCCATTCCATTCCATTCCATTCCATTCCATTCCATTTCCATTCCCATTCCATTTCCATTCCCGTTCCATTTCCGTTCCCGTTCCGTTTCCGTTCCCGTTCCATTTCCGTTCTCGTTCCGTTTCCGTTCCCGTTCCATTTCCATTCCCGTTCCATTACCTTTCCCGTTCCATTTCCATTCCCATTCCATTTCCATTCCCGTTCCATTTCCATTCCCGTTTCTTTTCCATTCCCGTTCCATTTCCATTCCAGTTCCATTACCATTCCCGTTCCATTTCCATTCCCGATCCATTTCCATTCCCGTTCCATTTCCATTCCCGTTCCATTTCCATTCCCGTTCCATTACCATTCCCGTTCCATTTCCGTTCCCGTTCCGTTTCTGTTCCCGTTCCATTTCCGTTCTCGTTCCGTTTCCGTTCCCGTTCCATTTCCATTCCCGTTCCATTTCCGTTCCCGTTCCATTTCCATTCCCGTTCCATTTCCATTCCCTTTCCATTTCCATTTCATTCCATTCCGTTCTGCTCAGGTACATTCCATTCCATTCCATTGCATTCCATTCCGTTCTGCTCCTGTCCATTCCATTCCATTCCATTCCGTTCCATTCCGTTCTACTCGGGTAGATTCCATTCCATTCCATTCCATTCCATTCCATTCCATTCCATTCCATTCTACTGGTGTCCATTCCATTCCATTCCATTCCATTCCATTCCATTCCATTCCGTTCCGTTCTACTCGGTTACATTCCATTCAATTACATTCCATTCCGTTCTACTCGGTTACATTCCATTCCATTCCATTCCATTCCATTCCAATCCATTCCATTCCATTCCATTCCGTTCTACTCGGGTACATTCCATTCCATTCCATTCCATTCCATTCCATTCCATTCCATTCCATTCCATTCCGTTCTACTTTGGTACATTCCATTCAATTCCATTCCATTCCATTCCATTCCATTACATTCCATTCCATTCCATTCCGTTCTACTCAGGTTGATTCCATTCTATTCCATTCCATTCCATTCCATTCCATTCCATTCCATTCCATTCCATTCCATTCGATTCCATTCCATTCCATTCCATGGAATTCCATTCCATTCCATTCCATTCCATTCCATTCCATTCCATTCCATTCCATTCCATTGAATTCCATTCCGTTCCATTCCATTCCATTGAATTCCATTCCATTCCATTCCATTCCATTCCATTCCATCCCATTCCATTCCATTCCATTCCATTCCATTCCATCCCATTCCATTCCATTCCATTCCATTCCGTTCTACTCGGGTTGATCCCATTCTATTCCATTCCATTCCATTCGATCCCATTTGATTCCATTCGATTCCATTCAATTCCATTCGATTCCATTCCATTCCACTCCATTCCATTCCATTGAATTCCATTCCATTCCATTCCATTCCATTCCATTCCATTCCATGGAATTCCATTCCATTCCATTCCATTCCATTCCATAGAATTCCATTCCATTCCATTCCATTCCACTGAATTCCGTTCCATTCCATTCCATTCCGTTCCGTTCCGTTCCGTTCCGTTCCGTTGCGTTCCGTTCCGTTCCGTTGTGTTCCGTTCCGTTCTACTCGGGTTGATTCCATTCTATTCCATTCCATTCCAATCCATTCCATTCCATTCCATTGAATTCCATTCCATTCCATTCCATTCCATTCCATTCCATTCCATTCCATTCCATTCCATTGAATTCCATTCCATTCCATTCCATTCCATTCCATTCCATTCCATTCCATTGAATTCCATTCCATTCCATTCCATTCCATGGAATTCCGTTCCATTCCATTCCATTCCGTTCCGTTCCGTCCCGTCCCGTTCCGTTCCGTTCCGTTGCGTTCCGTTCCGTTCTACTCGGGTTGATTCCATTCTATTCCATTCCATTCCATTCGATTCCATTCGATTCCATTCGATTCCACTCCATTCCATTCCATAGAATTCCATTCCATTCCATTCCATTCCATTGAATTCCATTCCATTCCATTCCATTCCATTGAATTCCATTCCATTCCATTCCATTCCATTGAATTCCATTCCATTCCATTCCATTCCATTCCATTCCATTCCATTCCATTCCATTCCATTCTACTGGTGTCCATTCCATTCCATTCCATTCCATTCCATTCCATTCCATTCCATTCCATTCCTTTCCATTCCATTGCATTCCATTGCATTCCATTCCATTCCATTCCATTCCATTCCATTCCATTCCATTCCACTCCACTCCACTCCACTCCATTCCATTCCACTCCACTCCACTCTGGTACATTCCATTCCATTCCATTCCATTCCATTCCATTCCATTCCATTCCATTCCGTGCTTCTCGGGTACATTCCGTTCCGTTCCATTCCATTCCATTCCATTCCATTCCGTTCCAGTGCACTCTACTCCACTCCACTCCACTCCACTCCACTCCGGTACATTCCATTCCATTCCATTCCATTCCATTCCATTCCATTCCATTCCATTTCCATTCCCATTCCATTTCCATTCCCGTTCCATTTCCATTCCCGTTTCTTTTCCATTCCCGTTCCATTTCCATTCCAGTTCCATTACCATTCCCGTTCCATTTCCATTCCCGATCCATTTCCATTCCGTTTCCTTTTCCATTCCCGTTCCATTTCCATTCCCGTTCCGTTACCATTCCCGTTCCATTTCCGTTCCCGTTCCGTTTCCGTTCCCGTTCCATTTCCGTTCTCGTTCCGTTTCCGTTCCCGTTCCATTTCCATTCCCGTTCCATTTCCGTTCCCGTTCCATTTCCATTCCCGTTCCATTTCCATTCCCTTTCCATTTCCATTTCATTCCATTCCGTTCTGCTCCTGTCCATTCCATTCCATTCCATTCCGTTCCATTCCATTCTACTCGGGTAGATTCCATTCCATTCCATTCCATTCCATTCCATTCCATTCCATTCCATTCCATTCCATTCCATTCCATAGAATTCCATTCCATTCCATTCCATTCCATTGAATTCAATTCCATTCCATTCCATTCCGTTCCGTTCCGTTCCGTTCCGTTCCGTTGCGTTCCGTTCCGTTCCGTTGTGTTCCGTTCCATTCTACTCGGGTTGACTCCATTCTATTCCATTCCATTCCAATCCATTCCATTCCATTCCATTGAATTCCATTCCATTCCATTCCATTCCATTCCATTCCATTCCATTCCATTCCATTCCATTAAATTCCATTCCATTCCATTCCACTCCATTCCATTCCATTGAATTCCATTCCATTCCATTCCATTCCATGGAATTCCGTTCCATTCCATTCCATTCCGTTCCGTTCCGTCCCGTTCCGTTCCGTTCCGTTCCGTTGCGTTCCGTTCCGTTCTACTCGGGTTGATTCCATTCTATTCCATTCCATTCCATTTGATTCCATTCGATTCCATTCGATTCCACTCCATTCCATTCCATAGAATTCCATTCCATTCCATTCCATTCCATAGAATTCCATTCCATTCCATTCCATTCCATTGAATTCCATTCCATTCCATTCCATTCCATTGAATTCCATTCCATTCCATTCCATTCCATTCCATTCCATTCCATTCCATTCCATTCCTTTCCATTCCATTGCATTCCATTGCATTCCATTCCATTCCATTCCATTCCATTCCACTCCACTCCACTCCACTCCACTCCACTCCATTCCACTCCACTCCACTCCGGTACATTCCATTCCATTCGATTCCATTCCATTCCATTCCATTCCGTGCTTCTCGGGTACATTCCGTTCCGTTCCATTCCATTCCATTCCATTCCATTCCGTTCCAGTGCACTCTACTCCACTCCACTCCACTCCACTCCACTCCGGTACATTCCATTCCATTCCATTCCATTCCATTCCATTTCCATTCCCATTCCATTTCCATTCCCGTTCCATTTCCATTCCCGTTTTTTTTCCATTCCCGTTCCATTTCCATTCCAGTTCCATTACCATTCCCGTTCCATTTCCATTCCCGATCCATTTCCATTCCCGTTCCATTTCCGTTCCCGTTCCATTTCTATTCCCGTTCCGTTACCATTCCCGTTCCATTTCCGTTCCCGTTCCGTTTCCCTTCCCGTTCCATTTCCGTTCTCGTTCCGTTTCCGTTCCCGTTCCATTTCCATTCCCGTTCCCTTTCCGTTCCCGTTCCATTTCCGTTCTCGTTCCGTTTCCGTTCCCGTTCCATTTCCATTCCCGTTCCATTTCCATTCCCGATCCATTTCCATTCCCGTTCCATTTCCATTCCCGTTCCATTTCCATTCCCGTTCCATTACCATTCCCGTTCCATTTCCGTTCCCGTTCCGTTTCTGTTCCCGTTCCATTTCCGTTCTCGTTCCGTTTCCGTTCCCGTTCCATTTCCATTCCCGTTCCATTTCCGTTCCCGTTCCATTTCCATTCCCGTTCCATTTCCATTCCCTTTCCATTTCCATTTCATTCCATTCCGTTCTGCTCCTGTCCATTCCATTCCATTCCATTCCGTTCCATTCCATTCTACTCGGGTAGATTCCATTCCATTCCATTCCATTCCATTCCATTCCATTCCATTCCATTCCATTCCATTCCATTCCATTCCATAGAATTCCATTCCATTCCATTCCATTCCATTGAATTCCATTCCATTCCATTCCATTCCGTTCCATTCCGTTCCGTTCCGTTCCGTTGCGTTCCGTTCCGTTCCGTTGTGTTCCGTTCCGTTCTACTCGGGTTGATTCCATTCTATTCCATTCCATTCCAATCCATTCCATTCCATTCCATTGAATTCCATTCCATTCCATTCCATTCCATTCCATTCCATTCCATTCCATTAAATTCCATTCCATTCCATTCCACTCCATTCCATTCCATTCCATTCCATTCCATTCCATTCCATTCCATGGAATTCCGTTCCATTCCATTCCATTCCGTTCCGTTCCGTCCCGTTCCGTTCCGTTCCGTTCCGTTGCGTTCCGTTCCGTTCTACTCGGGTTGATTCCATTCTATTCCATTCCATTCCATTTGATTCCATTCGATTCCATTCGATTCCACTCCATTCCATTCCATAGAATTCCATTCCATTCCATTCCATTCCATAGAATTCCATTCCATTCCATTCCATTCCATTGAATTCCATTCCATTCCATTCCATTCCATTGAATTCCATTCCATTCCATTCCATTCCATTCCATTCCATTCCATTCCATTCGATTCCATTCCTTTCCATTCCATTGCATTCCATTGCATTCCATTCCATTCCATTCCATTCCATTCCACTCCACTCCACTCCACTCCACTCCATTCCACTCCACTCCACTCCGGTACATTCCATTCCATTCGATTCCATTCCATTCCATTCCATTCCGTGCTTCTCGGGTACATTCCGTTCCGTTCCATTCCATTCCATTCCATTCCATTCCATTCCGTTCCAGTGCACTCTACTCCACTCCACTCCACTCCACTCCACTCCGGTACATTCCATTCCATTCCATTCCATTTCCATTCCCATTCCATTTCCATTCCCGTTCCATTTCCATTCCCGTTTCTTTTCCATTCCCGTTCCATTTCCATTCCAGTTCCATTACCATTCCCGTTCCATTTCCATTCCCGATCCATTTCCATTCCCGTTCCATTTCCATTCCCGTTCCATTTCTATTCCCGTTCCGTTACCATTCCCGTTCCATTTCCGTTCCCGTTCCGTTTCCATTCCCGTTCCATTTCCGTTCTCGTTCCGTTTCCGTTCCCGTTCCATTTCCATTCCCGTTCCCTTTCCGTTCCCGTTCCATTTCCGTTCTCGTTCCGTTTCCGTTCCCGTTCCATTTCCATTCCCGTTCCATTTCCGTTCCCGTTCCATTTCCATTCCCGTTCCATTTCCATTCCCTTTCCATTTCCATTTCATTCCATTCCGTTCTGCTCGGGTACATTCCATTCCATTCCATTGCATTCCATTCCGTTCTGCTCCTGTCCATTCCATTCCATTCCATTCCGTTCCATTCCGTTCTACTCGGGTAGATTCCATTCCATTCCATTCCATTCCATTCCATTCCATTCCATTCTACTGGTGTCCATTCCATTCCATTCCATTCCATTCCATTCCTTTCCATTCCGTTCCGTTCAACTCGGTTACATTCCATTCAATTACATTCCATTCCGTTCTACTCGGTTACATTCCATTCCATTCCATTCCATTCCATTCCAATCCATTCCATTCCATTCCATTCCGTTCTACTCGGGTACATTCCATTCCATTCCATTCCATTCCATTCCATTCCATTCCATTCCATTCCATTCCGTTCTACTTTGGTACATTCCATTCAATTCCATTCCATTCCATTCCATTCCATTACATTCCATTCCATTCCATTCCGTTCTACTCAGGTTGATTCCATTCTATTCCATTCCATTCCATTCCATTCCATTCCATTCCATTCCATTCCATTCGATTCCATTCCATTCCATTCCATGGAATTCCATTCCATTCCATTCCATTCCATTCCATTCCATTCCATTCCATTCCATTCCATTCCATTCCATTGAATTCCATTCCGTTCCATTCCATTCCATGGAATTCCATTCCATTCCATTCCATTCCATTCCATTCCATCCCATTCCATTCCATTCCATTCCATTCCATGGAATTCCGTTCCATTCCATTCCATTCCGTTCCGTTCCGTCCCGTTCCGTTCCGTTCCGTTCCGTTGCGTTCCGTTCCGTTCTACTCGGGTTGATTCCATTCTATTCCATTCCATTCCATTCGATTCCATTCGATTCCATTCGATTCCACTCCATTCCATTCCATAGAATTCCATTCCATTCCATTCCATTCCATTGAAATCCATTCCATTCCATTCCATTCCATTGAATTCCATTCCATTCCATTCCATTCCATTGAATTCCATTCCATTCCATTCCATTCCATTCCATTCCATTCCATTCCATTCCATTCCATTCTACTGGTGTCCATTCCATTCCATTCCATTCCATTCCATTCCATTCCATTCCATTCCATTCCATTCCTTTCCATTCCATTGCATTCCATTGCATTCCATTCCATTCCATTCCATTCCATTCCATTCCATTCCATTCCATTCCATTCCATTCCATTCCATTCCATTCCATTCCATTCCATTCCATTCCTTTCCATTCCATTGCATTCCATTGCATTCCATTCCATTCCATTCCATTCCATTCCACTCCACTCCACTCCACTCCACTCCATTCCACTCCACTCCACTCCGGTACATTCCATTCCATTCGATTCCATTCCATTCCATTCCATTCCGTGCTTCTCGGGTACATTCCGTTCCGTTCCATTCCATTCCATTCCATTCCATTCCGTTCCAGTGCACTCTACTCCACTCCACTCCACTCCACTCCACTCCGGTACATTCCATTCCATTCCATTCCATTCCATTCCATTTCCATTCCCATTCCATTTCCATTCCCGTTCCATTTCCATTCCCGTTTTTTTTCCATTCCCGTTCCATTTCCATTCCAGTTCCATTACCATTCCCGTTCCATTTCCATTCCCGATCCATTTCCATTCCCGTTCCATTTCCGTTCCTGTTCCATTTCTATTCCCGTTCCGTTACCATTCCCGTTCCATTTCCGTTCCCGTTCCGTTTCCCTTCCCGTTCCATTTCCGTTCTCGTTCCGTTTCCGTTCCCGTTCCATTTCCATTCCCGTTCCCTTTCCGTTCCCGTTCCATTTCCGTTCTCGTTCCGTTTCCGTTCCCGTTCCATTTCCATTCCCGTTCCATTTCCATTCCCGATCCATTTCCATTCCCGTTCCATTTCCATTCCCGTTCCATTTCCATTCCCGTTCCATTACCATTCCCGTTCCATTTCCGTTCCCGTTCCGTTTCTGTTCCCGTTCCATTTCCGTTCTCGTTCCGTTTCCGTTCCCGTTCCATTTCCATTCCCGTTCCATTTCCGTTCCCGTTCCATTTCCATTCCCGTTCCATTTCCATTCCCTTTCCATTTCCATTTCATTCCATTCCGTTCTGCTCCTGTCCATTCCATTCCATTCCATTCCGTTCCATTCCATTCTACTCGGGTAGATTCCATTCCATTCCATTCCATTCCATTCCATTCCATTCCATTCCATTCCATTCCATTCCATTCCATTCCATAGAATTCCATTCCATTCCATTCCATTCCATTGAATTCCATTCCATTCCATTCCATTCCGTTCCATTCCGTTCCGTTCCGTTCCGTTGCGTTCCGTTCCGTTCCGTTGTGTTCCGTTCCGTTCTACTCGGGTTGATTCCATTCTATTCCATTCCATTCCAATCCATTCCATTCCATTCCATTGAATTCCATTCCATTCCATTCCATTCCATTCCATTCCATTCCATTCCATTAAATTCCATTCCATTCCATTCCACTCCATTCCATTCCATTCCATTCCATTCCATTCCATTCCATTCCATGGAATTCCGTTCCATTCCATTCCATTCCGTTCCGTTCCGTCCCGTTCCGTTCCGTTCCGTTCCGTTGCGTTCCGTTCCGTTCTACTCGGGTTGATTCCATTCTATTCCATTCCATTCCATTTGATTCCATTCGATTCCATTCGATTCCACTCCATTCCATTCCATAGAATTCCATTCCATTCCATTCCATTCCATAGAATTCCATTCCATTCCATTCCATTCCATTGAATTCCATTCCATTCCATTCCATTCCATTGAATTCCATTCCATTCCATTCCATTCCATTCCATTCCATTCCATTCCATTCGATTCCATTCCTTTCCATTCCATTGCATTCCATTGCATTCCATTCCATTCCATTCCATTCCATTCCACTCCACTCCACTCCACTCCACTCCATTCCACTCCACTCCACTCCGGTACATTCCATTCCATTCGATTCCATTCCATTCCATTCCATTCCGTGCTTCTCGGGTACATTCCGTTCCGTTCCATTCCATTCCATTCCATTCCATTCCATTCCGTTCCAGTGCACTCTACTCCACTCCACTCCACTCCACTCCACTCCGGTACATTCCATTCCATTCCATTCCATTTCCATTCCCATTCCATTTCCATTCCCGTTCCATTTCCATTCCCGTTTCTTTTCCATTCCCGTTCCATTTCCATTCCAGTTCCATTACCATTCCCGTTCCATTTCCATTCCCGATCCATTTCCATTCCCGTTCCATTTCCATTCCCGTTCCATTTCTATTCCCGTTCCGTTACCATTCCCGTTCCATTTCCGTTCCCGTTCCGTTTCCATTCCCGTTCCATTTCCGTTCTCGTTCCGTTTCCGTTCCCGTTCCATTTCCATTCCCGTTCCCTTTCCGTTCCCGTTCCATTTCCGTTCTCGTTCCGTTTCCGTTCCCGTTCCATTTCCATTCCCGTTCCATTTCCGTTCCCGTTCCATTTCCATTCCCGTTCCATTTCCATTCCCTTTCCATTTCCATTTCATTCCATTCCGTTCTGCTCGGGTACATTCCATTCCATTCCATTGCATTCCATTCCGTTCTGCTCCTGTCCATTCCATTCCATTCCATTCCGTTCCATTCCGTTCTACTCGGGTAGATTCCATTCCATTCCATTCCATTCCATTCCATTCCATTCCATTCTACTGGTGTCCATTCCATTCCATTCCATTCCATTCCATTCCTTTCCATTCCGTTCCGTTCAACTCGGTTACATTCCATTCAATTACATTCCATTCCGTTCTACTCGGTTACATTCCATTCCATTCCATTCCATTCCATTCCAATCCATTCCATTCCATTCCATTCCGTTCTACTCGGGTACATTCCATTCCATTCCATTCCATTCCATTCCATTCCATTCCATTCCATTCCATTCCGTTCTACTTTGGTACATTCCATTCAATTCCATTCCATTCCATTCCATTCCATTACATTCCATTCCATTCCATTCCGTTCTACTCAGGTTGATTCCATTCTATTCCATTCCATTCCATTCCATTCCATTCCATTCCATTCCATTCCATTCGATTCCATTCCATTCCATTCCATGGAATTCCATTCCATTCCATTCCATTCCATTCCATTCCATTCCATTCCATTCCATTCCATTCCATTCCATTGAATTCCATTCCGTTCCATTCCATTCCATGGAATTCCATTCCATTCCATTCCATTCCATTCCATTCCATCCCATTCCATTCCATTCCATTCCATTCCATGGAATTCCGTTCCATTCCATTCCATTCCGTTCCGTTCCGTCCCGTTCCGTTCCGTTCCGTTCCGTTGCGTTCCGTTCCGTTCTACTCGGGTTGATTCCATTCTATTCCATTCCATTCCATTCGATTCCATTCGATTCCATTCGATTCCACTCCATTCCATTCCATAGAATTCCATTCCATTCCATTCCATTCCATTGAAATCCATTCCATTCCATTCCATTCCATTGAATTCCATTCCATTCCATTCCATTCCATTGAATTCCATTCCATTCCATTCCATTCCATTCCATTCCATTCCATTCCATTCCATTCCATTCTACTGGTGTCCATTCCATTCCATTCCATTCCATTCCATTCCATTCCATTCCATTCCATTCCATTCCTTTCCATTCCATTGCATTCCATTGCATTCCATTCCATTCCATTCCATTCCATTCCATTCCATTCCATTCCATTCCACTCCACTCCACTCCACTCCATTCCATTCCACTCCACTCCACTCTGGTACATTCCATTCCATTCCATTCCATTCCATTCCATTCCATTCCGTGCTTCTCGGGTACATTCCGTTCCGTTCCATTCCATTCCATTCCATTCCATTCCGTTCCAGTGCACTCTACTCCACTCCACTCCACTCCACTCCACTCCGGTACATTCCATTCCATTCCATTCCATTCCATTCCATTCCATTCCATTCCATTTCCATTCCCATTCCATTTCCATTCCCGTTCCATTTCCATTCCCGTTTCTTTTCCATTCCCGTTCCATTTCCATTCCAGTTCCATTACCATTCCCGTTCCATTTCCATTCCCGATCCATTTCCATTCCCTTTCCTTTTCCATTCCCGTTCCATTTCCATTCCCGTTCCGTTACCATTCCCGTTCCATTTCCGTTCCCGTTCCGTTTCCGTTCCCGTTCCATTTCCGTTCTCGTTCCGTTTCCGTTCCCGTTCCATTTCCATTCCCGTTCCATTTCCGTTCCCGTTCCATTTCCATTCCCGTTCCATTTCCATTCCCTTTCCATTTCCATTTCATTCCATTCCGTTCTGCTCCTGTCCATTCCATTCCATTCCATTCCGTTCCATTCCATTCTACTCGGGTAGATTCCATTCCATTCCATTCCATTCCATTCCATTCCATTCCATTCCATTCCATTCCATTCCATTCCATTCCATAGAATTCCATTCCATTCCATTCCATTCCATTGAATTCCATTCCATTCCATTCCATTCCGTTCCGTTCCGTTCCGTTCCGTTCCGTTGCGTTCCGTTCCGTTCCGTTGTGTTCCGTTCCGTTCTACTCGGGTTGATTCCATTCTATTCCATTCCATTCCAATCCATTCCATTCCATTCCATTGAATTCCATTCCATTCCATTCCATTCCATTCCATTCCATTCCATTCCATTCCATTAAATTCCATTCCATTCCATTCCACTCCATTCCATTCCATTGAATTCCATTCCATTCCATTCCATTCCATGGAATTCCGTTCCATTCCATTCCATTCCGTTCCGTTCCGTCCCGTTCCGTTCCGTTCCGTTCCGTTGCGTTCCGTTCCGTTCTACTCGGGTTGATTCCATTCTATTCCATTCCATTCCATTTGATTCCATTCGATTCCATTCGATTCCACTCCATTCCATTCCATAGAATTCCATTCCATTCCATTCCATTCCATAGAATTCCATTCCATTCCATTCCATTCCATTGAATTCCATTCCATTCCATTCCATTCCATTGAATTCCATTCCATTCCATTGAATTCCATTCCATTCCATTCCATTCCATTGAATTCCATTCCATTCCATTCCATTCCTTGGAATTCCGTTCCATTCCATTCCATTCCGTTCCGTTCCGTCCCGTTCCGTTCCGTTCCGTTCCGTTGCGTTCCGTTCCGTTCTACTCGGGTTGATTCCATTCTATTCCATTCCATTCCATTCGATTACATTCGATTCCATTCGATTCCACTCCATTCCATTCCATAGAATTCCATTCCATTCCATTCCATTCCATTGAATTCCATTCCATTCCATTCCATTCCATTGAATTCCATTCCATTCCATTCCATTCCATTGAATTCCATTCCATTCCATTCCATTCCATTCCATTCCATTCCATTCTACTGGTGTCCATTCCATTCCATTCCATTCCATTCCATTCCATTCCATTCCACTCCTTTCCATTCCATTGCATTCCATTGCATTCCATTCCATTCCATTCCATTCCATTCCATTCCATTCCATTCCACTCCACTCCACTCCACTCCACTCCATTCCACTCCACTCCACTCCGGTACATTCCATTCCATTCCATTCCATTCCATTCCATTCCATTCCGTGCTTCTCGGGTACATTCCGTTCCGTTCCATTCCATTCCATTCCATTCCATTCCGTTCCAGTGCACTCTACTCCACTCCACTCCACTCCACTCCACTCCACTCCTGTACATTCCATTCCATTCCATTCCATTCCATTCCATTCCATTTCCATTCCCATTCCATTTCCATTCCCGTTCCATTTCCGTTCCCGTTCCGTTTCCGTTCCCGTTCCATTTCCGTTCTCGTTCCGTTTCCGTTCCCGTTCCATTTCCATTCCCGTTCCATTACCTTTCCCGTTCCATTTCCATTCCCATTCCATTTCCATTCCCGTTCCATTTCCATTCCCGTTTCTTTTCCATTCCCGTTCCATTTCCATTCCAGTTCCATTACCATTCCCGTTCCATTTCCATTCCCGATCCATTTCCATTCCCGTTCCATTTCCATTCCCGTTCCATTTCCATTCCCGTTCCATTACCATTCCCGTTCCATTTCCGTTCCCGTTCCGTTTCTGTTCCCGTTCCATTTCCGTTCTCGTTCCGTTTCCGTTCCCGTTCCATTTCCATTCCCGTTCCATTTCCGTTCCCGTTCCATTTCCATTCCCGTTCCATTTCCATTCCCTTTCCATTTCCATTTCATTCCATTCCGTTCTGCTCGGGTACATTCCATTCCATTCCATTGCATTCCATTCCGTTCTGCTCCTGTCCATTCCATTCCATTCCATTCCGTTCCATTCCGTTCTACTCGGGTAGATTCCATTCCATTCCATTCCATTCCATTCCATTCCATTCCATTCCATTCTACTGGTGTCCATTCCATTCCATTCCATTCCATTCCATTCCATTCCATTCCGTTCCGTTCTACTCGGTTACATTCCATTCAATTACATTCCATTCCGTTCTACTCGGTTACATTCCATTCCATTCCATTCCATTCCATTCCAATCCATTCCATTCCATTCCATTCCGTTCTACTCGGGTACATTCCATTCCATTCCATTCCATTCCATTCCATTCCATTCCATTCCATTCCATTCCGTTCTACTTTGGTACATTCCATTCAATTCCATTCCATTCCATTCCATTCCATTACATTCCATTCCATTCCATTCCGTTCTACTCAGGTTGATTCCATTCTATTCCATTCCATTCCATTCCATTCCATTCCATTCCATTCCATTCCATTCCATTCGATTCCATTCCATTCCATTCCATGGAATTCCATTCCATTCCATTCCATTCCATTCCATTCCATTCCATTCCATTCCATTGAATTCCATTCCGTTCCATTCCATTCCATTGAATTCCATTCCATTCCATTCCATTCCATTCCATTCCATTCCATCCCATTCCATTCCATTCCATTCCATTCCATTCCATCCCATTCCATTCCATTCCATTCCATTCCGTTCTACTCGGGTTGATCCCATTCTATTCCATTCCATTCCATTCGATCCCATTTGATTCCATTCGATTCCATTCAATTCCATTCGATTCCATTCCATTCCACTCCATTCCATTCCATTGAATTCCATTCCATTCCATTCCATTCCATTCCATTCCATTCCATGGAATTCCATTCCATTCCATTCCATTCCATTCCATAGAATTCCATTCCATTCCATTCCATTCCACTGAATTCCGTTCCATTCCATTCCATTCCGTTCCGTTCCGTTCCGTTCCGTTCCGTTGCGTTCCGTTCCGTTCCGTTGTGTTCCGTTCCGTTCTACTCGGGTTGATTCCATTCTATTCCATTCCATTCCAATCCATTCCATTCCATTCCATTGAATTCCATTCCATTCCATTCCATTCCATTCCATTCCATTCCATTCCATTGAATTCCATTCCATTCCATTCCATTCCATTCCATTCCATTCCATTCCATTGAATTCCATTCCATTCCATTCCATTCCATGGAATTCCGTTCCATTCCATTCCATTCCGTTCCGTTCCGTCCCGTCCCGTTCCGTTCCGTTCCGTTGCGTTCCGTTCCGTTCTACTCGGGTTGATTCCATTCTATTCCATTCCATTCCATTCGATTCCATTCGATTCCATTCGATTCCACTCCATTCCATTCCATAGAATTCCATTCCATTCCATTCCATTCCATTGAATTCCATTCCATTCCATTCCATTCCATTGAATTCCATTCCATTCCATTCCATTCCATTGAATTCCATTCCATTCCATTCCATTCCATTCCATTCCATTCCATTCCATTCCATTCCATTCTACTGGTGTCCATTCCATTCCATTCCATTCCATTCCATTCCATTCCATTCCATTCCATTCCTTTCCATTCCATTGCATTCCATTGCATTCCATTCCATTCCATTCCATTCCATTCCATTCCATTCCATTCCACTCCACTCCACTCCACTCCATTCCATTCCACTCCACTCCACTCTGGTACATTCCATTCCATTCCATTCCATTCCATTCCATTCCATTCCATTCCATTCCGTGCTTCTCGGGTACATTCCGTTCCGTTCCATTCCATTCCATTCCATTCCATTCCGTTCCAGTGCACTCTACTCCACTCCACTCCACTCCACTCCACTCCGGTACATTCCATTCCATTCCATTCCATTCCATTCCATTCCATTCCATTCCATTTCCATTCCCATTCCATTTCCATTCCCGTTCCATTTCCATTCCCGTTTCTTTTCCATTCCCGTTCCATTTCCATTCCAGTTCCATTACCATTCCCGTTCCATTTCCATTCCCGATCCATTTCCATTCCCTTTCCTTTTCCATTCCCGTTCCATTTCCATTCCCGTTCCGTTACCATTCCCGTTCCATTTCCGTTCCCGTTCCGTTTCCGTTCCCGTTCCATTTCCGTTCTCGTTCCGTTTCCGTTCCCGTTCCATTTCCATTCCCGTTCCATTTCCGTTCCCGTTCCATTTCCATTCCCGTTCCATTTCCATTCCCTTTCCATTTCCATTTCATTCCATTCCGTTCTGCTCCTGTCCATTCCATTCCATTCCATTCCGTTCCATTCCATTCTACTCGGGTAGATTCCATTCCATTCCATTCCATTCCATTCCATTCCATTCCATTCCATTCCATTCCATTCCATTCCATAGAATTCCATTCCATTCCATTCCATTCCATTGAATTCCATTCCATTCCATTCCATTCCGTTCCGTTCCGTTCCGTTCCGTTCCGTTGCGTTCCGTTCCGTTCCGTTGTGTTCCGTTCCGTTCTACTCGGGTTGATTCCATTCTATTCCATTCCATTCCAATCCATTCCATTCCATTCCATTGAATTCCATTCCATTCCATTCCATTCCATTCCATTCCATTCCATTCCATTCCATTCCATTAAATTCCATTCCATTCCATTCCACTCCATTCCATTCCATTGAATTCCATTCCATTCCATTCCATTCCATGGAATTCCGTTCCATTCCATTCCATTCCGTTCCGTTCCGTCCCGTTCCGTTCCGTTCCGTTGCGTTCCGTTCCGTTCTACTCGGGTTGATTCCATTCTATTCCATTCCATTCCATTTGATTCCATTCGATTCCGTTCGATTCCACTCCATTCCATTCCATAGAATTCCATTCCATTCCATTCCATTCCATAGAATTCCATTCCATTCCATTCCATTCCATTGAATTCCATTCCATTCCATTCCATTCCATTGAATTCCATTCCATTCCATTCCATTCCATTCCATTCCATTCCATTCCATTCCATTCCTTTCCATTCCATTGCATTCCATTGCATTCCATTCCATTCCATTCCATTCCATTCCACTCCACTCCACTCCACTCCACTCCATTCCACTCCACTCCACTCCGGTACATTCCATTCCATTCGATTCCATTCCATTCCATTCCATTCCGTGCTTCTCGGGTACATTCCGTTCCGTTCCATTCCATTCCATTCCATTCCATTCCATTCCATTCCGTTCCAGTGCACTCTACTCCACTCCACTCCACTCCACTCCACTCCGGTACATTCCATTCCATTCCATTCCATTCCATTCCATTTCCATTCCCATTCCATTTCCATTCCCGTTCCATTTCCATTCCCGTTTCTTTTCCATTCCCGTTCCATTTCCATTCCAGTTCCATTACCATTCCCGTTCCATTTCCATTCCCGATCCATTTCCATTCCCGTTCCATTTCCATTCCCGTTCCATTTCTATTCCCGTTCCGTTACCATTCCCGTTCCATTTCCGTTCCCGTTCCGTTTCCGTTCCCGTTCCATTTCCGTTCTCGTTCCGTTTCCGTTCCCGTTCCATTTCCATTCCCGTTCCCTTTCCGTTCCGGTTCCATTTCCATTCCCGTTCCATTTCCATTCCCTTTCCATTTCCATTTCATTCCATTCCGTTCTGCTCGGGTACATTCCATTCCATTCCATTGCATTCCATTCCGTTCTGCTCCTGTCCATTCCATTCCATTCCATTCCGTTCCATTCCGTTCTACTCGGGTAGATTCCATTCCATTCCATTCCATTCCATTCCATTCCATTCCATTCCATTCCATTCCATTCCATTCTACTGGTGTCCATTCCATTCCATTCCATTCCATTCCATTCCATTCCATTGCATTCCATTCCATTCCATTCCATTCCGTTCCGTTCTACTCGGTTACATTCCATTCAATTCCATTCCATTCCGTTCTACTCGGGTAGATTCCATTCCATTCCATTCCATTCCTTTCCATTCCATTGCATTCCATTGCATTGCATTGCACTCAATTCCATTCCATTCCATTCCATTCCATTCCATTCCATTCCATTCCGTTACGTTCAACTCGGTTACATTCCATTCAATTACATTCCATTCCGTTCTACTCGGTTACATTCCATTCCATTCCATTCCATTCCTTTCCAATCCATTCCATTCCATTCCATTCCGTTCTACTCGTGTACATTCCATTCCATTCCATTCCATTCCATTCCATTCCATTCCATTCCATTCCATTCCATTCCGTTCTACTTTGGTACATTCCATTCCATTCCATTCCATTCCATTCCATTCCATTCCATTCCATTCCATTCCATTCCATTCCATTCCATTCCATTCCATAGAATTCCATTCCATTCCATTCCATAGAATTCCGTTCCATTCCATTCCATTCCATTCCATTCCATTCCATTCCATTGAATTCCATTCCATTCCATTCCATTCCATTCCATTGAATTCCATTCCGTTCCATTCCATTCCATTGAATTCCGTTCCATTCCATTCCATTCCATTCCATTCCGTTCCGTTCCGTTCCGTTCCGTTCCATTCCGTTGCGTTCCTCTCCGTTCTACTCGGGTTGATTCCATTCTATTCCATTCCATTCCATTCGATCCCATTCGATTCCATTCTATTCCATTCGTTTCCATTCGATTCCACTCCATTCCATTCCATTCCATTCCATTCCATTCCATTCCATTCCATTCCATTCCATTCCATTCCATAGAATTCCATTCCATTCCATTCCATTCCATTGAATTCCGTTCCATTCCATTCCATTCCGTTCCGTTCCGTTCCGTTCCGTTGCGTTCCGTTCCGTTCCGTTGCGTTCCGTTCCGTTCTACTCGGGTTGATTCCATTCTATTCCATTCCATTCCAATCCATTCCTTTCCATTCCATCGAATTCCATTCCATTCCATTCCATTCCATTCCATTCCATTCCATTCCATTCCATTCCATAGAATTCCATTCCATTTCATTCCATTCCATTCCATTCCATTCCATTCCATTGAATTCCATTCCATGGAATTCCGTTCCATTCCATTCCATTCCGTTCCGTTCCGTCCCGTTCCGCTCCGTTGCGTTCCGTTCCGTTCTACTCGGGTTTATTCCATTCTATTCCATTCCTTTCAATTCGATTCCATTCTATTCCATTCCTTTCCATTCGATTGCATTCGATTCCATTCGATTCCATTCGATTCCATTCCATTCCATTCCATGGAATTCCATTCCATTCCATGGAATTCCGTTCCATTCCATTCCATTCCATGGAATTCCGTTCCATTCCATTCCATTCCATTGAATTCCATTCCATTCCATTCCATTCCATTCCATTCCATTGAATTCCAGTCCATTCCATTCCATTCCATTCCATAGAATTCCATTCCGTTCCATTCCATTCCATTGAATTCCGTTCCATTCCATTCCATTCCATTCCATTCCATTCCATTCCATTGAATTCCATTCCATTCCATTCCATAGAATTCCATTCCGTTCCACTCCATTCCATTCCATTCAATTCCATTCCATTCCATTCCATTCCGTTCCATTCCGTTGTACTCGGGTAGATTCCATTCCATTCCATTCCATTCCATTCCATTCCATTCCATTCCATTCCATTCCATTCTACTGGTGTCCATTCCATTCCATTCCATTCCATTCCATTCCATTCCATTCCATTCCATTCCATTCCATTGCATTCCATTCCATTCCATTCCATTCCATTCCGTTCCGTTCTACTCGGTTACATTCCATTCAATTCCATTCCATTCCGTTCTACTCGGGTAGATTCCATTCCATTCCATTCCATTCCTTTCCATTCCATTGCATTCCATTTCATTGCATTGCACTCAATTCCATTCCATTCCATTCCATTCCATTCCATTCCATTCCATTCCATTCCATTCCATTCCGTTCTACTTTGGTACATTCCATTCCATTCCATTCCATTCCATTCCATTCCATTCCATTCCATTCCATTCCATTCCATTCCATTCCATTCCGTTCTACTCGGGTTGATTCCATTCTATTCCATTCCATTCCATTCCATTCCATTCCATTCCATTCCATTCGATTCCATTCCATTCCATTCCATTGAATTCCATTCCATTCCATTCCATTCCATGGAATTCCATTCCATTGAATTCCATTGCATTCCATTCCATTCCATTCCATTGAATTCCATTCCGTTCCATTCCATTCCATTGAATTCCATTCCATTCCATTCCATTCCATTCCATTCCATTCCATTCCATTCCATTCCATTGAATTCCATTCCATTCCATTCCATTCCATTCCATTCCATTCCAACCCATTCCATTCCATTCCATTCCATTCCGTTCTACTCGGGTTGATTCCATTCTATTCCATTCCATTCCATTCGATCCCATTTGATTCCATTCCATTCCATTCCATTCCATTCCATTCCATTGAATTCCATTCCATTCCATTCCATTGAATTCCATTCCATTCCATTCCATTCCATTGAATTCCATTCCATTCCATTCCATTCCATTCCATTCCATTCCATTCTACTGGTGTCCATTCCATTCCATTCCATTCCATTCCATTCCATTCCATTCCACTCCTTTCCATTCCATTGCATTCCATTGCATTCCATTCCATTCCATTCCATTCCATTCCATTCCATTCCATTCCACTCCACTCCACTCCACTCCACTCCATTCCACTCCACTCCACTCCGGTACATTCCATTCCATTCCATTCCATTCCATTCCATTCCATTCCGTGCTTCTCGGGTACATTCCGTTCCGTTCCATTCCATTCCATTCCATTCCATTCCGTTCCAGTGCACTCTACTCCACTCCACTCCACTCCACTCCACTCCACTCCTGTACATTCCATTCCATTCCATTCCATTCCATTCCATTCCATTTCCATTCCCATTCCATTTCCATTCCCGTTCCATTTCCGTTCCCGTTCCGTTTCCGTTCCCGTTCCATTTCCGTTCTCGTTCCGTTTCCGTTCCCGTTCCATTTCCATTCCCGTTCCATTACCTTTCCCGTTCCATTTCCATTCCCATTCCATTTCCATTCCCGTTCCATTTCCATTCCCGTTTCTTTTCCATTCCCGTTCCATTTCCATTCCAGTTCCATTACCATTCCCGTTCCATTTCCATTCCCGATCCATTTCCATTCCCGTTCCATTTCCATTCCCGTTCCATTTCCATTCCCGTTCCATTACCATTCCCGTTCCATTTCCGTTCCCGTTCCGTTTCTGTTCCCGTTCCATTTCCGTTCTCGTTCCGTTTCCGTTCCCGTTCCATTTCCATTCCCGTTCCATTTCCGTTCCCGTTCCATTTCCATTCCCGTTCCATTTCCATTCCCTTTCCATTTCCATTTCATTCCATTCCGTTCTGCTCGGGTACATTCCATTCCATTCCATTGCATTCCATTCCGTTCTGCTCCTGTCCATTCCATTCCATTCCATTCCGTTCCATTCCGTTCTACTCGGGTAGATTCCATTCCATTCCATTCCATTCCATTCCATTCCATTCCATTCCATTCTACTGGTGTCCATTCCATTCCATTCCATTCCATTCCATTCCATTCCATTCCGTTCCGTTCTACTCGGTTACATTCCATTCAATTACATTCCATTCCGTTCTACTCGGTTACATTCCATTCCATTCCATTCCATTCCATTCCAATCCATTCCATTCCATTCCATTCCGTTCTACTCGGGTACATTCCATTCCATTCCATTCCATTCCATTCCATTCCATTCCATTCCATTCCATTCCGTTCTACTTTGGTACATTCCATTCAATTCCATTCCATTCCATTCCATTCCATTACATTCCATTCCATTCCATTCCGTTCTACTCAGGTTGATTCCATTCTATTCCATTCCATTCCATTCCATTCCATTCCATTCCATTCCATTCCATTCCATTCGATTCCATTCCATTCCATTCCATGGAATTCCATTCCATTCCATTCCATTCCATTCCATTCCATTCCATTCCATTCCATTGAATTCCATTCCGTTCCATTCCATTCCATTGAATTCCATTCCATTCCATTCCATTCCATTCCATTCCATTCCATCCCATTCCATTCCATTCCATTCCATTCCATTCCATCCCATTCCATTCCATTCCATTCCATTCCGTTCTACTCGGGTTGATCCCATTCTATTCCATTCCATTCCATTCGATCCCATTTGATTCCATTCGATTCCATTCAATTCCATTCGATTCCATTCCATTCCACTCCATTCCATTCCATTGAATTCCATTCCATTCCATTCCATTCCATTCCATTCCATTCCATGGAATTCCATTCCATTCCATTCCATTCCATTCCATAGAATTCCATTCCATTCCATTCCATTCCACTGAATTCCGTTCCATTCCATTCCATTCCGTTCCGTTCCGTTCCGTTCCGTTCCGTTGCGTTCCGTTCCGTTCCGTTGTGTTCCGTTCCGTTCTACTCGGGTTGATTCCATTCTATTCCATTCCATTCCAATCCATTCCATTCCATTCCATTGAATTCCATTCCATTCCATTCCATTCCATTCCATTCCATTCCATTCCATTGAATTCCATTCCATTCCATTCCATTCCATTCCATTCCATTCCATTCCATTGAATTCCATTCCATTCCATTCCATTCCATGGAATTCCGTTCCATTCCATTCCATTCCGTTCCGTTCCGTCCCGTCCCGTTCCGTTCCGTTCCGTTGCGTTCCGTTCCGTTCTACTCGGGTTGATTCCATTCTATTCCATTCCATTCCATTCGATTCCATTCGATTCCATTCGATTCCACTCCATTCCATTCCATAGAATTCCATTCCATTCCATTCCATTCCATTGAATTCCATTCCATTCCATTCCATTCCATTGAATTCCATTCCATTCCATTCCATTCCATTGAATTCCATTCCATTCCATTCCATTCCATTCCATTCCATTCCATTCCATTCCATTCCATTCTACTGGTGTCCATTCCATTCCATTCCATTCCATTCCATTCCATTCCATTCCATTCCATTCCTTTCCATTCCATTGCATTCCATTGCATTCCATTCCATTCCATTCCATTCCATTCCATTCCATTCCATTCCACTCCACTCCACTCCACTCCATTCCATTCCACTCCACTCCACTCTGGTACATTCCATTCCATTCCATTCCATTCCATTCCATTCCATTCCATTCCATTCCGTGCTTCTCGGGTACATTCCGTTCCGTTCCATTCCATTCCATTCCATTCCATTCCGTTCCAGTGCACTCTACTCCACTCCACTCCACTCCACTCCACTCCGGTACATTCCATTCCATTCCATTCCATTCCATTCCATTCCATTCCATTCCATTTCCATTCCCATTCCATTTCCATTCCCGTTCCATTTCCATTCCCGTTTCTTTTCCATTCCCGTTCCATTTCCATTCCAGTTCCATTACCATTCCCGTTCCATTTCCATTCCCGATCCATTTCCATTCCCTTTCCTTTTCCATTCCCGTTCCATTTCCATTCCCGTTCCGTTACCATTCCCGTTCCATTTCCGTTCCCGTTCCGTTTCCGTTCCCGTTCCATTTCCGTTCTCGTTCCGTTTCCGTTCCCGTTCCATTTCCATTCCCGTTCCATTTCCGTTCCCGTTCCATTTCCATTCCCGTTCCATTTCCATTCCCTTTCCATTTCCATTTCATTCCATTCCGTTCTGCTCCTGTCCATTCCATTCCATTCCATTCCGTTCCATTCCATTCTACTCGGGTAGATTCCATTCCATTCCATTCCATTCCATTCCATTCCATTCCATTCCATTCCATTCCATTCCATTCCATAGAATTCCATTCCATTCCATTCCATTCCATTGAATTCCATTCCATTCCATTCCATTCCGTTCCGTTCCGTTCCGTTCCGTTCCGTTGCGTTCCGTTCCGTTCCGTTGTGTTCCGTTCCGTTCTACTCGGGTTGATTCCATTCTATTCCATTCCATTCCAATCCATTCCATTCCATTCCATTGAATTCCATTCCATTCCATTCCATTCCATTCCATTCCATTCCATTCCATTCCATTCCATTAAATTCCATTCCATTCCATTCCACTCCATTCCATTCCATTGAATTCCATTCCATTCCATTCCATTCCATGGAATTCCGTTCCATTCCATTCCATTCCGTTCCGTTCCGTCCCGTTCCGTTCCGTTCCGTTGCGTTCCGTTCCGTTCTACTCGGGTTGATTCCATTCTATTCCATTCCATTCCATTTGATTCCATTCGATTCCGTTCGATTCCACTCCATTCCATTCCATAGAATTCCATTCCATTCCATTCCATTCCATAGAATTCCATTCCATTCCATTCCATTCCATTGAATTCCATTCCATTCCATTCCATTCCATTGAATTCCATTCCATTCCATTCCATTCCATTCCATTCCATTCCATTCCATTCCATTCCTTTCCATTCCATTGCATTCCATTGCATTCCATTCCATTCCATTCCATTCCATTCCACTCCACTCCACTCCACTCCACTCCATTCCACTCCACTCCACTCCGGTACATTCCATTCCATTCGATTCCATTCCATTCCATTCCATTCCGTGCTTCTCGGGTACATTCCGTTCCGTTCCATTCCATTCCATTCCATTCCATTCCATTCCATTCCGTTCCAGTGCACTCTACTCCACTCCACTCCACTCCACTCCACTCCGGTACATTCCATTCCATTCCATTCCATTCCATTCCATTTCCATTCCCATTCCATTTCCATTCCCGTTCCATTTCCATTCCCGTTTCTTTTCCATTCCCGTTCCATTTCCATTCCAGTTCCATTACCATTCCCGTTCCATTTCCATTCCCGATCCATTTCCATTCCCGTTCCATTTCCATTCCCGTTCCATTTCTATTCCCGTTCCGTTACCATTCCCGTTCCATTTCCGTTCCCGTTCCGTTTCCGTTCCCGTTCCATTTCCGTTCTCGTTCCGTTTCCGTTCCCGTTCCATTTCCATTCCCGTTCCCTTTCCGTTCCGGTTCCATTTCCATTCCCGTTCCATTTCCATTCCCTTTCCATTTCCATTTCATTCCATTCCGTTCTGCTCGGGTACATTCCATTCCATTCCATTGCATTCCATTCCGTTCTGCTCCTGTCCATTCCATTCCATTCCATTCCGTTCCATTCCGTTCTACTCGGGTAGATTCCATTCCATTCCATTCCATTCCATTCCATTCCATTCCATTCCATTCCATTCCATTCCATTCTACTGGTGTCCATTCCATTCCATTCCATTCCATTCCATTCCATTCCATTGCATTCCATTCCATTCCATTCCATTCCGTTCCGTTCTACTCGGTTACATTCCATTCAATTCCATTCCATTCCGTTCTACTCGGGTAGATTCCATTCCATTCCATTCCATTCCTTTCCATTCCATTGCATTCCATTGCATTGCATTGCACTCAATTCCATTCCATTCCATTCCATTCCATTCCATTCCATTCCATTCCGTTACGTTCAACTCGGTTACATTCCATTCAATTACATTCCATTCCGTTCTACTCGGTTACATTCCATTCCATTCCATTCCATTCCTTTCCAATCCATTCCATTCCATTCCATTCCGTTCTACTCGTGTACATTCCATTCCATTCCATTCCATTCCATTCCATTCCATTCCATTCCATTCCATTCCATTCCGTTCTACTTTGGTACATTCCATTCCATTCCATTCCATTCCATTCCATTCCATTCCATTCCATTCCATTCCATTCCATTCCATTCCATTCCATTCCATAGAATTCCATTCCATTCCATTCCATAGAATTCCGTTCCATTCCATTCCATTCCATTCCATTCCATTCCATTCCATTGAATTCCATTCCATTCCATTCCATTCCATTCCATTGAATTCCATTCCGTTCCATTCCATTCCATTGAATTCCGTTCCATTCCATTCCATTCCATTCCATTCCGTTCCGTTCCGTTCCGTTCCGTTCCATTCCGTTGCGTTCCTCTCCGTTCTACTCGGGTTGATTCCATTCTATTCCATTCCATTCCATTCGATCCCATTCGATTCCATTCTATTCCATTCGTTTCCATTCGATTCCACTCCATTCCATTCCATTCCATTCCATTCCATTCCATTCCATTCCATTCCATTCCATTCCATTCCATAGAATTCCATTCCATTCCATTCCATTCCATTGAATTCCGTTCCATTCCATTCCATTCCGTTCCGTTCCGTTCCGTTCCGTTGCGTTCCGTTCCGTTCCGTTGCGTTCCGTTCCGTTCTACTCGGGTTGATTCCATTCTATTCCATTCCATTCCAATCCATTCCTTTCCATTCCATCGAATTCCATTCCATTCCATTCCATTCCATTCCATTCCATTCCATTCCATTCCATTCCATAGAATTCCATTCCATTTCATTCCATTCCATTCCATTCCATTCCATTCCATTGAATTCCATTCCATGGAATTCCGTTCCATTCCATTCCATTCCGTTCCGTTCCGTCCCGTTCCGCTCCGTTGCGTTCCGTTCCGTTCTACTCGGGTTTATTCCATTCTATTCCATTCCTTTCAATTCGATTCCATTCTATTCCATTCCTTTCCATTCGATTGCATTCGATTCCATTCGATTCCATTCGATTCCATTCCATTCCATTCCATGGAATTCCATTCCATTCCATGGAATTCCGTTCCATTCCATTCCATTCCATGGAATTCCGTTCCATTCCATTCCATTCCATTGAATTCCATTCCATTCCATTCCATTCCATTCCATTCCATTGAATTCCAGTCCATTCCATTCCATTCCATTCCATAGAATTCCATTCCGTTCCATTCCATTCCATTGAATTCCGTTCCATTCCATTCCATTCCATTCCATTCCATTCCATTCCATTGAATTCCATTCCATTCCATTCCATAGAATTCCATTCCGTTCCACTCCATTCCATTCCATTCAATTCCATTCCATTCCATTCCATTCCGTTCCATTCCGTTGTACTCGGGTAGATTCCATTCCATTCCATTCCATTCCATTCCATTCCATTCCATTCCATTCCATTCCATTCTACTGGTGTCCATTCCATTCCATTCCATTCCATTCCATTCCATTCCATTCCATTCCATTCCATTCCATTGCATTCCATTCCATTCCATTCCATTCCATTCCGTTCCGTTCTACTCGGTTACATTCCATTCAATTCCATTCCATTCCGTTCTACTCGGGTAGATTCCATTCCATTCCATTCCATTCCTTTCCATTCCATTGCATTCCATTTCATTGCATTGCACTCAATTCCATTCCATTCCATTCCATTCCATTCCATTCCATTCCATTCCATTCCATTCCATTCCGTTCTACTTTGGTACATTCCATTCCATTCCATTCCATTCCATTCCATTCCATTCCATTCCATTCCATTCCATTCCATTCCATTCCATTCCGTTCTACTCGGGTTGATTCCATTCTATTCCATTCCATTCCATTCCATTCCATTCCATTCCATTCCATTCGATTCCATTCCATTCCATTCCATTGAATTCCATTCCATTCCATTCCATTCCATGGAATTCCATTCCATTGAATTCCATTGCATTCCATTCCATTCCATTCCATTGAATTCCATTCCGTTCCATTCCATTCCATTGAATTCCATTCCATTCCATTCCATTCCATTCCATTCCATTCCATTCCATTCCATTCCATTGAATTCCATTCCATTCCATTCCATTCCATTCCATTCCATTCCAACCCATTCCATTCCATTCCATTCCATTCCGTTCTACTCGGGTTGATTCCATTCTATTCCATTCCATTCCATTCGATCCCATTTGATTCCATTCCATTCCATTCCATTCCATTCCATTCCATTGAATTCCATTCCATTCCATTCCATTGAATTCCATTCCATTCCATTCCATTCAATTGAATTCCGTTCCATTCCATTCCATTCCGTTCCGTTCCGTCCCGTTCCGTTCCGTTCCGTTCCGTTGCGTTCTGTTCCGTTCTACTCGGGTTGATTCCATTCTATTCCATTCCATTCCATTCGATTCCATTCGATTCCATTCGATTCCATTCGATTCCATTCGTTTCCATTCCATTCCATTCCATTCTATTCCATTGAATTCCATTCCATTCCATTCCATTCCATTCCATTCCATTGCATTCCATTCCATTGAATTCCATTGAATTCCATTCCATTGAATTCCATTCCATTGAATTCCATTCCATTCCATTCCATTCCATTCCATTCCATTCCATTCCAATGAATTCCATTCCATTCCATTCCATTCCATTCCATTCCATTCCATTCCATTCCATTGAATTCCATTCCATTCCATTCCATTCCATTCCATTCCATTGAATTCCATTCCATTCCATTCCATTCCTTGGAATTCCGTTCCATTCCATTCCATTCCGTTCCGTTCCGTCCCGTTCCGTTCTGTTCCGTTCCGTTGCGTTCCGTTCCGTTCTACTCGGGTTGATTCCATTCTATTCCATTCCATTCCATTCGATTACATTCGATTCCATTCGATTCCACTCCATTCCATTCCATAGAATTCCATTCCATTCCATTCCATTTAATTGAATTCCATTCCATTCCATTCCATTCCATTCCATTCCATTCCATTCCATTCCATTCCATTGAATTCCATTCCATTCCATTCCATTCCATTCCATTCCATTCCATTCCATTCCATTCTACTGGTGTCCATTCCATTCCATTCCATTCCATTCCATTCCATTCCATTCCATTCCATTCCATTCCATTCCATTCCATTCCATTCCATTCCATTCCACTCCTTTCCATTCAATTGCATTCCATTGCATTCCATTCCATTCCATTCCATTCCATTCCATTCCATTCCATTCCATTCCATTCCACTCCACTCCACTCCACTCCACTCCATTCCACTCCACTCCACTCCGGTACATTCCATTCCATTCCATTCCATTCCATTCCATTCCATTCCGTGCTTCTCGGGTACATTCCGTTCCGTTCCATTCCATTCCATTCCATTCCATTCCGTTCCAGTGCACTCTACTCCACTCCACTCCACTCCACTCCACTCCGGTACATTCCATTCCATTCCATTCCATTCCATTCCATTCCATTCCATTTCCATTCCCATTCCATTTCCACTCCCGTTCCATTTCCGTTCCCGTTCCGTTTCCGTTCCCGTTCCATTTCCGTTCTCGTTCCGTTTCCGTTCCCGTTCCATTTCCATTCCCGTTCCATTACCTTTCCCGTTCCATTTCCATTCCCATTCCATTTCCATTCCCGTTCCATTTCCATTCCCGTTTCTTTTCCATTCCCGTTCCATTTCCATTCCAGTTCCATTACCATTCCCGTTCCATTTCCATTCCCGTTCCATTTCCATTCCCGTTCCATTACCATTCCCGTTCCATTTCCGTTCTCGTTCCGTTTCCGTTCCCGTTCCATTTCCATTCCCGTTCCATTTCCGTTCCCGTTCCATTTCCATTCCCGTTCCATTTCCATTCCCTTTCCATTTCCATTTCATTCCATTCCGTTCTGCTCGGGTACATTCCATTCCATTCCATTGCATTCCATTCCGTTCTGCTCCTGTCCATTCCATTCCATTCCATTCCGTTCCATTCCGTTCTACTCGGGTAGATTCCATTCCATTCCATTCCATTCCATTCCATTCCATTCCATTCCATTCCATTCCATTCCATTCTACTGGTGTCCATTCCATTCCATTCCATTCCATTCCATTCCATTCCATTCCATTCCATTGAATTCCATTCCATTCCATTCCATTCCTTGGAATTCCGTTCCATTCCATTCCATTCCGTTCCGTTCCGTCCCGTTCCGTTCCGTTCCGTTCCGTTGCGTTCCGTTCCGTTCTACTCGGGTTGATTCCATTCTATTCCATTCCATTCAATTCGATTACATTCGATTCCATTCGATTCCACTCCATTCCATTCCATAGAATTCCATTCCATTCCATTCCATTCCATTGAATTCCATTCCATTCCATTCCATTCCATTGAATTCCATTCCATTCCATTCCATTCCATTGAATTCCATTCCATTCCATTCCATTCCATTCCATTCCATTCCATTCCATTCCATTCCATTCTACTGGTGTCCATTCCATTCCATTCCATTCCATTCCATTCCATTCCATTCCATTCCATTCCACTCCTTTCCATTCCATTGCATTCCATTGCATTCCATTCCATTCCATTCCATTCCATTCCATTCCATTCCATTCCATTCCATTCCATTCCACTCCACTCCACTCCACTCCACTCCATTCCACTCCACTCCACTCCGGTACATTCCATTCCATTCCATTCCATTCCATTCCATTCCATTCCGTGCTTCTCGGGTACATTCCGTTCCGTTCCATTCCATTCCATTCCATTCCATTCCGTTCCAGTGCACTCTACTCCACTCCACTCCACTCCACTCCACTCCGGTACATTCCATTCCATTCCATTCCATTCCATTCCATTCCATTCCATTCCATTTCCATTCCCATTCCATTTCCATTCCCGTTCCATTTCCGTTCCCGTTCCGTTTCCGTTCCCGTTCCATTTCCGTTCTCGTTCCGTTTCCGTTCCCGTTCCATTTCCATTCCCGTTCCATTACCTTTCCCGTTCCATTTCCATTCCCATTCCATTTCCATTCCCGTTCCATTTCCATTCCCGTTTCTTTTCCATTCCCGTTCCATTTCCATTCCAGTTCCATTACCATTCCCGTTCCATTTCCATTCCCGATCCATTTCCATTCCCGTTCCATTTCCATTCCCGTTCCATTTCCATTCCCGTTCCATTACCATTCCCGTTCCATTTCTGTTCCCGTTCCGTTTCCGTTCCCGTTCCATTTCCGTTCTCGTTCCGTTTCCGTTCCCGTTCCATTTCCATTCCCGTTCCATTTCCGTTCCCGTTCCATTTCCATTCCCGTTCCATTTCCATTCCCGTTCCATTTCCATTCCCTTTCCATTTCCATTTCATTCCATTCCGTTCTGCTCGGGTACATTCCATTCCATTCCATTGCATTCCATTCCGTTCTGCTCCTGTCCATTCCATTCCATTCCATTCCGTTCCATTCCGGTCTACTCGGGTAGATTCCATTCCATTCCATTCCATTCCATTCCATTCCATTCCATTCCATTCCATTCCATTCCATTCTACTGGTGTCCATTCCATTCCATTCCATTCCATTCCATTCCATTCCATTCCGTTCCGTTCAACTCGGTTACATTCCATTCAATTACATTCCATTCCGTTCTACTCGGTTACATTCCATTCCATTCCATTCCATTCCATTCCAATCCATTCCATTCCATTCCATTCCGTTCTACTCGGGTACATTCCATTCCATTCCATTCCATTCCATTCCATTCCATTCCATTCCGTTCTACTTTGGTACATTCCATTCAATTCCATTCCATTCCATTCCATTCCATTACATTCCATTCCATTCCATTCCGTTCTACTCAGGTTGATTCCATTCTATTCCATTCCATTCCATTCCATTCCATTCCATTCCATTCCATTCGATTCCATTCCATTCCATTCCATGGAATTCCATTCCATTCCATTCCATTCCATTCCATTCCATTGAATTCCATTCCATTCCATTCCATTCCATTGAATTCCATTCCGTTCCATTCCATTCCATTGAATTCCATTCCATTCCATTCCATTCCATTCCATTCCATCCCATTCCATTCCATTCCATTCCATTCCATTCCATCCCATTCCATTCCATTCCATTCCATTCCGTTCTACTCGGGTTGATCCCATTCTATTCCATTCCATTCCATTCGATCCCATTTGATTCCATTCGATTCCATTCAATTCCATTCGATTCCATTCCATTCCACTCCATTCCATTCCATTGAATTCCATTCCATTCCATTCCATTCCAATCCATTCCATTCCATGGAATTCCATTCCATTCCATTCCATTCCATTCCATAGAATTCCATTCCATTCCATTCCATTCCACTGAATTCCGTTCCATTCCATTCCATTCCGTTCCGTTCCGTTCCGTTCCGTTCCGTTGCGTTCCGTTCCGTTCCGTTGTGTTCCGTTCCGTTCTACTCGGGTTGATTCCATTCTATTCCATTCCATTCCAATCCATTCCATTCCATTCCATTGAATTCCATTCCATTCCATTCCATTCCATTCCATTCCATTCCATTCCATTCCATTGAATTCCATTCCATTCCATTCCATTCCATTCCATTCCATTCCATTCCATTGAATTCCATTCCATTCCATTCCATTCCATGGAATTCCGTTCCATTCCATTCCATTCCGTTCCGTTCCGTCCCGTTCCGTTCCGTTCCGTTCCGTTGCGTTCCGTTCCGTTCTACTCGGGTTGATTCCATTCTATTCCATTCCATTCCATTCGATTCCATTCGATTCCATTCGATTCCACTCCATTCCATTCCATAGAATTCCATTCCATTCCATTCCATTCCATTGAATTCCATTCCATTCCATTCCATTCCATTGAATTCCATTCCATTCCATTCCATTCCATTGAATTCCATTCCATTCCATTCCATTCCATTCCATTCCATTCCATTCCATTCTACTGGTGTCCATTCCATTCCATTCCATTCCATTCCATTCCATTCCATTCCATTCCTTTCCATTCCATTGCATTCCATTGCATTCCATTCCATTCCATTCCATTCCATTCCATTCCATTCCATTCCACTCCACTCCACTCCACTCCATTCCATTCCACTCCACTCCACTCTGGTACATTCCATTCCATTCCATTCCATTCCATTCCATTCCATTCCATTCCATTCCATTCCGTGCTTCTCGGGTACATTCCGTTCCGTTCCATTCCATTCCGTTCCATTCCATTCCGTTCCAGTGCACTCTACTCCACTCCACTCCACTCCACTCCACTCCGGTACATTCCATTCCATTCCATTCCATTCCATTCCATTCCATTCCATTTCCATTCCCATTCCATTTCCATTCCCGTTCCATTTCCATTCCCGTTTCTTTTCCATTCCCGTTCCATTTCCATTCCAGTTCCATTACCATTCCCGTTCCATTTCCATTCCCAATCCATTTCCATTCCCTTTCCTTTTCCATTCCCGTTCCATTTCCATTCCCGTTCCGTTACCATTCCCGTTCCATTTCCGTTCCCGTTCCGTTTCCGTTCCCGTTCCATTTCCGTTCTCGTTCCGTTTCCGTTCCCGTTCCATTTCCATTCCCGTTCCATTTCCGTTCCCGTTCCATTTCCATTCCCGTTCCATTTCCATTCCCTTTCCATTTCCATTTCATTCCATTCCGTTCTGCTCCTGTCCATTCCATTCCATTCCATTCCGTTCCATTCCATTCTACTCGGGTAGATTCCATTCCATTCCATTCCATTCCATTCCATTCCATTCCATTCCATTCCATTCCATTCCATTCCATTCCATAGAATTCCATTCCATTCCATTCCATTCCATTGAATTCCATTCCATTCCATTCCATTCCGTTCCGTTCCGTTCCGTTCCGTTGCGTTCCGTTCCGTTCCGTTGTGTTCCGTTCCGTTCTACTCGGGTTGATTCCATTCTATTCCATTCCATTCCAATCCATTCCATTCCATTCCATTGAATTCCATTCCATTCCATTCCATTCCATTCCATTCCATTCCATTCCATTCCATTAAATTCCATTCCATTCCATTCCACTCCATTCCATTCCATTGAATTCCATTCCATTCCATTCCATTCCATGGAATTCCGTTCCATTCCATTCCATTCCGTTCCGTTCCGTCCCGTTCCGTTCCGTTCCGTTCCGTTGCGTTCCGTTCCGTTCTACTCGGGTTGATTCCATTCTATTCCATTCCATTCCATTTGATTCCATTCGATTCCATTCGATTCCACTCCATTCCATTCCATAGAATTCCATTCCATTCCATTCCATTCCATTCCATTCCATTCCATTCCATTCCATTCCACTCCACTCCACTCCACTCCATTCCATTCCACTCCAATCCACTCTGGTACATTCCATTGCATTCCATTCCATTCCATTCCATTCCATTCCATTCCATTCCACTCCACTCCACTCCACTCCACTCCATTCCACTCCACTCCACTCCGGTACATTCCATTCCATTCGATTCCATTCCATTCCATTCCATTCCGTGCTTCTCGGGTACATTCCGTTCCGTTCCATTCCATTCCATTCCATTCCGTTCCATTCCGTTCCAGTGCACTCTACTCCACTCCACTCCACTCCACTCCACTCCGGTACATTCCATTCCATTCCTTTCCATTCCATTCCATTTCCATTCCCATTCCATTTCCATTCCCGTTCCATTTCCATTCCCGTTTCTTTTCCATTCCCGTTCCATTTCCATTCCAGTTCCATTACCATTCCCGTTCCATTTCCATTCCCGATCCATTTCCATTCCCGTTCCATTTCCATTCCCGTTCCATTTCTATTCCCGTTCCGTTACCATTCCCGTTCCATTTCCGTTCCCGTTCCGTTTCCGTTCCCGTTCCATTTCCGTTCTCGTTCCGTTTCCGTTCCCGTTCCATTTCCATTCCCGTTCCCTTTCCGTTCCCGTTCCATTTCCATTCCCGTTCCATTTCCATTCCCTTTCCATTTCCATTTCATTCCATTCCGTTCTGCTCGGGTACATTCCATTCCATTCCATTGCATTCCATTCCGTTCTGCTCCTGTCCATTCCATTCCATTCCATTCCGTTCCATTCCGTTCTACTCGGGTAGATTCCATTCCATTCCATTCCATTCCATTCCATTCCATTCCATTCCATTCCATTCCATTCCATTCCATTCCATTCTACTGGTGTCCATTGCATTCCATTCCATTCCATTCCATTCCATTCCATTGCATTCCATTCCATTCCATTCCATTCCGTTCCGTTCTACTCGGTTACATTCCATTCAATTCCATTCCATTCCGTTCTACTCGGGTAGATTCCATTCCATTCCATTCCATTCCTTTCCATTCCATTGCATTCCATTGCATTGCATTGCACTCAATTCCATTCCATTCCATTCCATTCCATTCCATTCCATTCCATTCCATTCCGTTCCGTTCAACTCGGTTACATTCCATTCAATTACATTCCATTCCGTTCTACTCGGTTACATTCCATTCCATTCCATTCCATTCCATTCCAATCCATTCCATTCCATTCCATTCCGTTCTACTCGTGTACATTCCATTCCATTCCATTCCATTCCATTCCATTCCATTCCATTCCATTCCATAGAATTCCATTCCATTCCATTCCATTCCATTGAATTCCGTTCCATTCCATTCCATTCCGTTCCGTTCCGTTCCGTTCCGTTGCGTTCCGTTCCGTTCCGTTGCGTTCCGTTCCGTTCTACTCGGGTTGATTCCATTCTATTCCATTCCATTCCAATCCATTCCTTTCCATTCCATCGAATTCCATTCCATTCCATTCCATTCCATTCCATTCCATTCCATTCCATTCCATAGAATTCCATTCCATTTCATTCCATTCCATTCCATTCCATTCCATTCCATTGAATTCCATTCCATTCCATTCCATTCCATGGAATTCCGTTCCATTCCATTCCATTCCGTTCCGTTCCGTCCCGTTCCGCTCCGTTGCGTTCCGTTCCGTTCTACTCGGGTTTATTCCATTCTATTCCATTCCTTTCAATTCGATTCCATTCTATTCCATTCCTTTCCATTCGATTGCATTCGATTCCATTCGATTCCATTCGATTCCATTCCATTCCATTCCATGGAATTCCATTCCATTCCATGGAATTCCGTTCCATTCCATTCCATTCCATGGAATTCCGTTCCATTCCATTCCATTCCATTGAATTCCATTCCATTCCATTCCATTCCATTCCATTCCATTGAATTCCAGTCCATTCCATTCCATTCCATTCCATTCCATAGAATTCCATTCCGTTCCATTCCATTCCATTGAATTCCGTTCCATTCCATTCCATTCCATTCCATTCCATTCCATTCCATTGAATTCCATTCCATTCCATTCCATAGAATTCCATTCCGTTCCATTCCATTCCATTCCATTCAATTCCATTCCATTCCATTCCATTCCATTCAATTTGAATTCCATTCCGTTCCATTCCATTCCATTCCATTCCATTCCATTCCATTCCATTCCATTCCATTCCATTCTACTCGGGTTGATTCCATTCTATTCCATTCCATTCCATTCGATTCCATTCGATTCGATTCGATTCCATTCCATTCCATTCCATTCCATTCCATTCCATTCCGTTCTACTCGGGTTGATTCCATTCTATTCCATTCCATTCCATTCGATTCCATTCGATTCCATTCAATTCCATTCGATTCCATTCCATTCCATAGAATTCCATTCCATTCCATTCCATTCCATTCCATTCCATTGAATTACATTCCATTCCATTCCATTCCATTCCATTTCATTGAATTCCATTCAATTCCATTCCATTCCATTCCATTCCATTGAATTCCATTCCTTTCCATTCCATTCCATTCCATTCCATTCCATTCCATTCCATTCCATTCCATTCCATTCCATTCCATTCCATTCCATTCTACTCGGGTTGATTCCATTCTATTCCATTCCATTCCATTCGATCCCATTCGATTCCATTCGATTCCGTTCCATTCCATTCCATTCCATTCCATTCCATTCCATTCCATTCCATTCCATTGAATTCCATTCCATTCCATTCCATTGAATTCCGTTCCGTTCCATTCCATTCCGTTCCGTTCCGTCCCGTTCCATTCCGTTCCGTTCCGTTGCGTGCCGTTCTGTTCTACTCGGGATGATTCCATTCTATTCCATTCCATTCCATTCGATTCCATTCGATTCCAATTGATTCCATTCGATTCCATTCGATTCCATTCCATTCCATTCCATTGAATTCCATTCCGTTCCACTCCATTCCATTCCATTCCATTGAATTCCATTCCAATCCATTCCATTCCATTCCATTCCATTGAATTCCATTCCATTCCATTCCATAGAATTCCGTTCCATTCCATTCCATTGCATTCCATTCCATTCCATTGAATTCCATTCCGTTGCATTCCTTTCCATTGAATTCCATTCCATTCCACTCCATTCCGTTCCGTTCCGTTCCGTTCCGTTCCTTTCCGTTCCGTTGCGTTCCGCTCCGTAATACTCGGGTTGATTCCATTCTATTCCATTCCAGTCCATTCGATCCCATTCGATTCCATTCGATTCCATTCGATTCCATTCGATTCCACTCCATTCCATTCCATAGAATTCCATTCCATTCCATTCCATTCCATTCCATTCCATTCCATTGAATTCCATTCCATTCCATTCCATTCCATTCCATTGAATTCCATTCCATTCCATTCCATTCCATTCCATTCCATTCCATTCCATTCCATTGATTTCCATTCCATTCCATAGAATTCCATTCCATTCCATTCCATTCAATTGAATTCCGTTCCTTTCCATTCCATTCCATTCCGTTCCGTTCCGTTCCGTTCCGTTGCGTTCCGTTCCGTTCAACTAGGGTTGATTCCATTCTATTCAATTCCATTCCATTCCATTCTACACGGGTTGATCATTCCATTCCGTTCCGTTCCGTTCCATTCCGTTCCGTTCCGTACCGTTGTACTCGGGTTGATTCCATTCTATTCCATTCCATTAAATTCGATTCCATTCGACTCCATTCCATTCCATTCCATTCCATTCCATTCCATTCCATTGCATTCCATTCCACTCCATTCCATTCCATTCCATTCCATTCCATTGAATTCCATTCCATTCCATTCCATTCCATTCCATTCCATTCCATTCCATTCCATTCCATTGAATTCCATTCCATTCCATTGAATTCCATTCCATTCCATTCCATTGAATTCCGTTCCATTCCATTCCATTCTGTTCCGTTCCGTTCCGTTCCGTTCCGTTCCGTTGCGTTCCGTTCCGTTCTACTCTGGTTGATTCCATTCTATTCCATTCCATTCCATTCCATTCCATTCCATTCCATTCCATAGAATTCCATTCCATTCCATTCCATTCCATTCCATTGAATTCCATTCCATTCCATTCCATAGAATTCCGTTCCATTCCATTCCATTCCATTCCATTCCATTCCATTCCATTCCATTCCATTGAATTCCATTCCATTCCATTCCATTCCATTCCATTGAATTCCATTCCGTTCCATTCCATTCCATTGAATTCCGTTCCATTCCATTCCATTCCATTCCATTCCGTTCCGTTCCGTTCCGTTCCGTTCCGTTCCGTTGCGTTCCGCTCCGTTCTACTCGGGTTGATTCCATTCTATTCCATTCCATTCCATTCGATCCCATTCGATTCCATTCGTTTCCATTCGTTTCCATTCGATTCCACTCCATTCCATTCCATAGAATTCCATTCCATTCCATTCCATTCCATTCCATTCCATTCCATTCCATTCCATTCCATAGAATTCCATTCCATTCCATTCCATTCCATTGAATTCCGTTCCATTCCATTCCATTCCGTTCCGTTCCGTTCCGTTCCGTTGCGTTCCGTTCCGTTCCGTTGCGTTCCGTTCCGTTCTACTCGGGTTGATTCCATTCTATTCCATTCCATTCCAATCCATTCCTTTCCATTCCATCGAATTCCATTCCATTCCATTCCATTCCATTCCATTCCATTCCATAGAATTCCATTCCATTTCATTCCATTCCATTCCTTTCCATTCCATTCCATTGAATTCCATTCCATTCCATTCCATTCCATGGAATTCCGTTCCATTCCATTCCATTCCGTTCCGTTCCGTCCCGTTCCGCTCCGTAGCGTTCCGTTCCGTTCTACTCGGGTTTATTCCATTCTATTCCATTCCTTTCAATTCGATTCCATTCTATTCCATTCTTTTCCATTCGATTGCATTCGATTCCATTCGATTCCATTCGATTCCATTCCATTCCATTCCATGGAATTCCATTCCATTCCATTCCATTCCATGGAATTCCATTCCATTCCATTCCATTCCATTGAATTCCATTCCATTCCATTCCATTCCATTCCATTCCATTGAATTCCAATCCATTCCATTCCATTCCATTCCATAGAATTCCATTCCGTTCCATTCCATTCCATTGAATTCCGTTCCATTCCATTCCATTCCATTCCATTCCATTCCATTCCATTGAATTCCATTCCATTCCATTCCATAGAATTCCATTCCGTTCCATTCCATTCCATTCCATTCAATTCCATTCCATTCCATTCCATTCCATTCAATTTGAATTCCATTCCGTTCCATTCCATTCCATTCCATTCCATTCCATTCCATTCCATTCCATTCCATTCTACTCGGGTTGATTCCATTCTATTCCATTCCATTCCATTCGATTCCATTCGATTCGATTCGATTCCATTCCATTCCATTCCATTCCATTCCATTCCGTTCTACTCGGGTTGATTCCATTCTATTCCATTCCATTCCATTCGATTCCATTCGATTCCATTCAATTCCATCCTATTCCATTCCATTCCATAGAATTCCATTCCATTCCATTCCATTCCATTCCATTGAATTACATTCCATTCCATTCCATTACATTCCATTTCATTGAAATCCATTCAATTCCATTCCATTCCATTCCATTCCATTGAATTCCATTCCTTTCCATTCCATTCCATTCCATTCCATTCCATTCCATTCCATTCTACTCGGGTTGATTCCATTCTATTCCATTCCATTCCATTCGATCCCATTCGATTCCATTCGATTCCGTTCCATTCCATTCCATTCCATTCAATTCCATTCCATTCCATTCCACTCCATTCCATTCCACTCCACTCCACTCCACTCCACTCCACTCCATTCCATTCCCTTCCATTCCATTCAATTGAATTGCATTGAATTCCATTCCATTCCATTCCATAACATTTCATTCCATTCCATTCCATTCCATTCCATTCCATTCCATTGAATTCCATTGCATTCCATTCCATTTAATTCCATTCCATTCCATTCAATTCGATTCCATTGAATTCCATTCCACTCCATTCCAATCCATTCCATTCCATTCCATTCCATTCCATTCCATTCCATTCCATTCCGTTCTACTCGGGTTGATTCCATTCTATTCCATTCCATTCCATTCGATTCCATTCCATTCCATTCCTTTCCAATCGATTCCATTCGATTCCATTCGATTCCATTCCATTCCATTCCTTTGAATTCCATTCCATTCCATTCCATTCCATTCCATTGAATTCCATTTCATTCCATTCCATTCCATTGAATTCCGTTCCATTCCATTCCACTCCGTTCCGTTCCGTTCCGTTCCGTTCCGTTCCGTTGCATTCCTTTCTGTTCTACTCGGGTTGATTCCATTCTATTCCATTCCATTCCATATCATTCCATTCGATTCCATTCGATTCCATTCGATTCCATTCCATTCCATTCCATTGAAATCCATTCCATTCCATTCCATTCCATTCCATTCCATTCCATTCCATTGAATTCCACTGAATTCCATTGAATTCCATTCCATTCAATTCCATTCCATTCCATTCCATTCGATTCCATTGAATTCATTCCACTCCATTCCATTCCATTCGATTCCATTGAATTCCATTCCATTCCATTCCATGCCATTGAATTCCGTTCCATTCCATTCCATTCCATTCCGTTCCATTCCGTTCCATTCCGTTCCATTCCTTTCCATTCCATTGAATTCCGTTCCATTCCTTTGAATTCCGTTCCTTTCCGTTCCGTTCCGTTCCATTCCGTTCCGTTCCGTTCCATTCCATTCCATTCCATTCCATTCCATTCCATTCCATTCCATTCTACTCGGGTTGATTCCATTGTATTCCATTCCATTCCATTCGAATCCATTCCATTCCATTCCATTCCATTCCATTCCATTCCATTCCCTTCTACTCGGGTTGATTCCATTCTATTCCATTCCATTCCATTCGATTCCATTCCATTCCATTCCATTCCAATCGATTCAATTCGATTCCATTCGATTCCATTCGATTCCATTCCATTCCATTCCATTGAATTCCATTCCATTCCATTCCATTCCATTCCATTGAATTCCATTTCATTCCATTCCATTCCATTGAATTCCGTTCCATTCCATTCCGTTCCGTTCCGTTCCGTTCCGTTCCGTTCCGATGCATTCCTTTCCGTTCTACTCGGGTTGATTCCATTCTATTCCATTCCATTCCATTCCATTCCATTCGATTCCATTCGATTCCATTCGATTCCATTCCATTCCATTCCATTCCATTCCATTCCATTCCATTCCATTGAATTCCATTGAATTCCATTCCATTTAATTCCATTCCATTCCATTCCATTCGATTCCATTGAATTCCATTCCACTCCTTTCCATTCCATTCGATTCCATTGAATTCCATTCCATTCCATTCCATTCCATTGAATTCCGTTCCATTCCATTCCATTCCATTCCGTTCCATTCCGTTCCATTCCGTTCCATTCCTTTCCATTCCATTGAATTCTGTTCCATTCCTTTGAATTCCGTTCCATTCCATTCCATTCCATTGAATTCCGTTCCATTCCATTCCATTCCATTCCATTGAATTCCGTTCCATTCCATTCCATTCCATTCCATTCCATTCCATTCCATTCCATTCTACTCGGGTTGATTCCATTGTATTCCATTCCATTCCATTCGAATCCATTCCATTCCACTCCATTCCTTTCCGTTCTACTCGGGTTCATTCCATTCCATTCCTTTCCGTTCCGTTCCGTTCCATTCCATTCTGTTCCATTCCGTTCTATTCCCTTCCATTCCATTCCATTCCATTCCGTTCTAATCAGGTTGATTCCATTCTATTCCATTCCATTCCGTTCCGTTCCGTTCCGTTCCGTTCCCTTGTGTTCTACTGGGGTTGATTCCATTCTATTCCATTCCATTCCATTCGATTCCATTCGATTCCATTCGATTCCATTCGATTCCATTCCATTCCATTCCATTCCATTCCATTGAATTCCGTTCCATTCCATTCCGTTCCGTTCCGTTCCGTTGCGTTCCGTTCCGTTCTACTCGGGTTGATTCCATTCGATTCCATTCGATTCCATTCGATTCCATTCGATTCCATTCCATTCCATTCCATTCCATTCCATTGAATTCCGTTCCATTCCATTCCGTTCCGTTCCGTTCCGTTCCGTTCCGTTCCGTTGCGTTCCGTTCCGTTCTACTCGGGTTGATTCCATTCTATTCCATTCCATTCCATTCGATTCCATTCGATTCCATTCGATTCCATTCGATTCCACTCGATTCCATTCGATTCCATTCCATTCCATTCCATTCCATTCCATTCCATTCCATTCCATTCCATTGAATTCCATTCCATTCCATTCCATTGAATTCCGTTCCGTTCCATTCCATTCCGTTCCGTTCCGTCCCGTTCCATTCCGTTCCGTTCCGTTGCGTGCCGTTCTGTTCTACTCGGGATGATTCCATTCTATTCCATTCCATTCCATTCGATTCCATTCGATTCCAATTGATTCCATTCGATTCCATTCGATTCCATTCCATTCCATTCCATTGAATTCCATTCCGTTCCACTCCATTCCATTCCATTCCATTGAATTCCATTCCAATCCATTCCATTCCATTCCATTCCATTGAATTCCATTCCATTCCATTCCATAGAATTCCGTTCCATTCCATTCCATTCCATTCCATTCCATTCCATTGAATTCCATTCCGTTGCATTCCTTTCCATTGAATTCCGTTCCATTCCACTCCATTCCATTCCGTTCCGTTCCGTTCCGTTCCTTTCCGTTCCGTTGCGTTCCGCTCCGTTCTACTCGGGTTGATTCCATTCTATTCCATTCCAGTCCATTCGATCCCATTCGATTCCATTCGATTCCATTCGATTCCATTCGATTCCACTCCATTCCATTCCATAGAATTCCATTCCATTCCATTCCATTCCATTCCATTCCATTCCATTCCATTGAATTCCATTCCATTCCATTCCATTCCATTCCATTGAATTCCATTCCATTCCATTCCATTCCATTCCATTCCATTCCATTCCATTGATTTCCATTCCATTCCATAGAATTCCATTCCATTCCATTCCATTCCATTGAATTCCGTTCCGTTCCATTCCATTCCGTTCCGTTCCGTCCCGTTCCATTCCGTTCCGTTCCGTTGCGTGCCGTTCTGTTCTACTCGGGATGATTCCATTCTATTCCATTCCATTCCATTCGATTCCATTCGATTCCAATTGATTCCATTCGATTCCATTCGATTCCATTCCATTCCATTCCATTGAATTCCATTCCGTTCCACTCCATTCCATTCCATTCCATTGAATTCCATTCCAATCCATTCCATTCCATTCCATTCCATTGAATTCCATTCCATTCCATTCCATAGAATTCCGTTCCATTCCATTCCATTGCATTCCATTCCATTCCATTGAATTCCATTCCGTTGCATTCCTTTCCATTGAATTCCATTCCATTCCACTCCATTCCGTTCCGTTCCGTTCCGTTCCGTTCCTTTCCGTTCCGTTGCGTTCCGCTCCGTAATACTCGGGTTGATTCCATTCTATTCCATTCCAGTCCATTCGATCCCATTCGATTCCATTCGATTCCATTCGATTCCATTCGATTCCACTCCATTCCATTCCATAGAATTCCATTCCATTCCATTCCATTCCATTCCATTCCATTCCATTGAATTCCATTCCATTCCATTCCATTCCATTCCATTGAATTCCATTCCATTCCATTCCATTCCATTCCATTCCATTCCATTCCATTCCATTGATTTCCATTCCATTCCATAGAATTCCATTCCATTCCATTCCATTCAATTGAATTCCGTTCCTTTCCATTCCATTCCATTCCGTTCCGTTCCGTTCCGTTCCGTTGCGTTCCGTTCCGTTCAACTAGGGTTGATTCCATTCTATTCAATTCCATTCCATTCCATTCTACACGGGTTGATCATTCCATTCCGTTCCGTTCCGTTCCATTCCGTTCCGTTCCGTACCGTTGTACTCGGGTTGATTCCATTCTATTCCATTCCATTAAATTCGATTCCATTCGACTCCATTCCATTCCATTCCATTCCATTCCATTCCATTCCATTGCATTCCATTCCACTCCATTCCATTCCATTCCATTCCATTCCATTGAATTCCATTCCATTCCATTCCATTCCATTCCATTCCATTCCATTCCATTCCATTCCATTGAATTCCATTCCATTCCATTGAATTCCATTCCATTCCATTCCATTGAATTCCGTTCCATTCCATTCCATTCTGTTCCGTTCCGTTCCGTTCCGTTCCGTTCCGTTGCGTTCCGTTCCGTTCTACTCTGGTTGATTCCATTCTATTCCATTCCATTCCATTCCATTCCATTCCATTCCATTCCATAGAATTCCATTCCATTCCATTCCATTCCATTCCATTGAATTCCATTCCATTCCATTCCATAGAATTCCGTTCCATTCCATTCCATTCCATTCCATTCCATTCCATTCCATTCCATTCCATTGAATTCCATTCCATTCCATTCCATTCCATTCCATTGAATTCCATTCCGTTCCATTCCATTCCATTGAATTCCGTTCCATTCCATTCCATTCCATTCCATTCCGTTCCGTTCCGTTCCGTTCCGTTCCGTTCCGTTGCGTTCCGCTCCGTTCTACTCGGGTTGATTCCATTCTATTCCATTCCATTCCATTCGATCCCATTCGATTCCATTCGATTCCATTCGTTTCCATTCGATTCCACTCCATTCCATTCCATAGAATTCCATTCCATTCCATTCCATTCCATTCCATTCCATTCCATTCCATTCCATTCCATTCCATAGAATTCCATTCCATTCCATTCCATTCCATTGAATTCCGTTCCATTCCATTCCATTCCGTTCCGTTCCGTTCCGTTCCGTTGCGTTCCGTTCCGTTCCGTTGCGTTCCGTTCCGTTCTACTCGGGTTGATTCCATTCTATTCCATTCCATTCCAATCCATTCCTTTCCATTCCATCGAATTCCATTCCATTCCATTCCATTCCATTCCATTCCATTCCATTCCATAGAATTCCATTCCATTTCATTCCATTCCATTCCTTTCCATTCCATTCCATTGAATTCCATTCCATTCCATTCCATTCCATGGAATTCCGTTCCATTCCATTCCATTCCGTTCCGTTCCGTCCCGTTCCGCTCCGTAGCGTTCCGTTCCGTTCTACTCGGGTTTATTCCATTCTATTCCATTCCTTTCAATTCGATTCCATTCTATTCCATTCTTTTCCATTCGATTGCATTCGATTCCATTCGATTCCATTCGATTCCATTCCATTCCATTCCATGGAATTCCATTCCATTCCATTCCATTCCATGGAATTCCATTCCATTCCATTCCATTCCATTGAATTCCATTCCATTCCATTCCATTCCATTCCATTCCATTGAATTCCAATCCATTCCATTCCATTCCATTCCATAGAATTCCATTCCGTTCCATTCCATTCCATTGAATTCCGTTCCATTCCATTCCATTCCATTCCATTCCATTCCATTCCATTGAATTCCATTCCATTCCATTCCATAGAATTCCATTCCGTTCCATTCCATTCCATTCCATTCAATTCCATTCCATTCCATTCCATTCCATTCAATTTGAATTCCATTCCGTTCCATTCCATTCCATTCCATTCCATTCCATTCCATTCCATTCCATTCCATTCTACTCGGGTTGATTCCATTCTATTCCATTCCATTCCATTCGATTCCATTCGATTCGATTCGATTCCATTCCATTCCATTCCATTCCATTCCATTCCATTCCGTTCTACTCGGGTTGATTCCATTCTATTCCATTCCATTCCATTCGATTCCATTCGATTCCATTCAATTCCATCCTATTCCATTCCATTCCATAGAATTCCATTCCATTCCATTCCATTCCATTCCATTGAATTACATTCCATTCCATTCCATTACATTCCATTTCATTGAAATCCATTCAATTCCATTCCATTCCATTCCATTCCATTGAATTCCATTCCTTTCCATTCCATTCCATTCCATTCCATTCCATTCCATTCCATTCTACTCGGGTTGATTCCATTCTATTCCATTCCATTCCATTCGATCCCATTCGATTCCATTCGATTCCGTTCCATTCCATTCCATTCCATTCAATTCCATTCCATTCCATTCCACTCCATTCCATTCCACTCCACTCCACTCCACTCCACTCCACTCCATTCCATTCCCTTCCATTCCATTCAATTGAATTGCATTGAATTCCATTCCATTCCATTCCATAACATTTCATTCCATTCCATTCCATTCCATTCCATTCCATTCCATTGAATTCCATTGCATTCCATTCCATTTAATTCCATTCCATTCCATTCAATTCGATTCCATTGAATTCCATTCCACTCCATTCCAATCCATTCCATTCCATTCCATTCCATTCCATTCCATTCCATTCCATTCCGTTCTACTCGGGTTGATTCCATTCTATTCCATTCCATTCCATTCGATTCCATTCCATTCCATTCCTTTCCAATCGATTCCATTCGATTCCATTCGATTCCATTCCATTCCATTCCTTTGAATTCCATTCCATTCCATTCCATTCCATTCCATTGAATTCCATTTCATTCCATTCCATTCCATTGAATTCCGTTCCATTCCATTCCACTCCGTTCCGTTCCGTTCCGTTCCGTTCCGTTCCGTTGCATTCCTTTCTGTTCTACTCGGGTTGATTCCATTCTATTCCATTCCATTCCATATCATTCCATTCGATTCCATTCGATTCCATTCGATTCCATTCCATTCCATTCCATTGAAATCCATTCCATTCCATTCCATTCCATTCCATTCCATTCCATTCCATTGAATTCCACTGAATTCCATTGAATTCCATTCCATTCAATTCCATTCCATTCCATTCCATTCGATTCCATTGAATTCATTCCACTCCATTCCATTCCATTCGATTCCATTGAATTCCATTCCATTCCATTCCATGCCATTGAATTCCGTTCCATTCCATTCCATTCCATTCCGTTCCATTCCGTTCCATTCCGTTCCATTCCTTTCCATTCCATTGAATTCCGTTCCATTCCTTTGAATTCCGTTCCTTTCCGTTCCGTTCCGTTCCATTCCGTTCCGTTCCGTTCCATTCCATTCCATTCCATTCCATTCCATTCCATTCCATTCCATTCTACTCGGGTTGATTCCATTGTATTCCATTCCATTCCATTCGAATCCATTCCATTCCATTCTATTCCATTCCATTCCATTCGATTCCATTCCATTCCATTCCATTCCAATCGATTCAATTCGATTCCATTCGATTCCATTCGATTCCATTCCATTCCATTCCATTGAATTCCATTCCATTCCATTCCATTCCATTCCATTGAATTCCATTTCATTCCATTCCATTCCATTGAATTCCGTTCCATTCCATTCCGTTCCGTTCCGTTCCGTTCCGTTCCGTTCCGATGCATTCCTTTCCGTTCTACTCGGGTTGATTCCATTCTATTCCATTCCATTCCATTCCATTCCATTCGATTCCATTCGATTCCATTCGATTCCATTCCATTCCATTCCATTCCATTCCATTCCATTCCATTGAATTCCATTGAATTCCATTCCATTTAATTCCATTCCATTCCATTCCATTCGATTCCATTGAATTCCATTCCACTCCTTTCCATTCCATTCGATTCCATTGAATTCCATTCCATTCCATTCCATTCCATTGAATTCCGTTCCATTCCATTCCATTCCATTCCGTTCCATTCCGTTCCATTCCGTTCCATTCCTTTCCATTCCATTGAATTCTGTTCCATTCCTTTGAATTCCGTTCCATTCCATTCCATTCCATTGAATTCCGTTCCATTCCATTCCATTCCATTCCATTGAATTCCGTTCCATTCCATTCCATTCCATTCCATTCCATTCCATTCCATTCCATTCTACTCGGGTTGATTCCATTGTATTCCATTCCATTCCATTCGAATCCATTCCATTCCACTCCATTCCTTTCCGTTCTACTCGGGTTCATTCCATTCCATTCCTTTCCGTTCCGTTCCGTTCCATTCCATTCTGTTCCATTCCGTTCTATTCCCTTCCATTCCATTCCATTCCATTCCGTTCTAATCAGGTTGATTCCATTCTATTCCATTCCATTCCGTTCCGTTCCGTTCCGTTCCGTTCCCTTGTGTTCTACTGGGGTTGATTCCATTCTATTCCATTCCATTCCATTCGATTCCATTCGATTCCATTCGATTCCATTCGATTCCATTCCATTCCATTCCATTCCATTCCATTGAATTCCGTTCCATTCCATTCCGTTCCGTTCCATTCCGTTGCGTTCCGTTCCGTTCTTCTCGGGTTGATTCCATTCGATTCCATTCGATTCCATTCGATTCCATTCGATTCCATTCCATTCCATTCCATTCCATTCCATTGAATTCCGTTCCATTCCATTCCGTTCCGTTCCGTTCCGTTCCGTTCCGTTCCGTTGCGTTCCGTTCCGTTCTACTCGGGTTGATTCCATTCTATTCCATTCCATTCCATTCGATTCCATTCGATTCCATTCGATTCCATTCGATTCCACTCGATTCCATTCGATTCCATTCCATTCCATTCCATTCCATTCCATTCCATTCCATTCCATTCCATTCCATTGAATTCCATTCCATTCCATTCCATTGAATTCCGTTCCGTTCCATTCCATTCCGTTCCGTTCCGTCCCGTTCCATTCCGTTCCGTTCCGTTGCGTGCCGTTCTGTTCTACTCGGGATGATTCCATTCTATTCCATTCCATTCCATTCGATTCCATTCGATTCCAATTGATTCCATTCGATTCCATTCGATTCCATTCCATTCCATTCCATTGAATTCCATTCCGTTCCACTCCATTCCATTCCATTCCATTGAATTCCATTCCAATCCATTCCATTCCATTCCATTCCATTGAATTCCATTCCATTCCATTCCATAGAATTCCGTTCCATTCCATTCCATTCCATTCCATTCCATTCCATTGAATTCCATTCCGTTGCATTCCTTTCCATTGAATTCCGTTCCATTCCACTCCATTCCATTCCGTTCCGTTCCGTTCCGTTCCTTTCCGTTCCGTTGCGTTCCGCTCCGTTCTACTCGGGTTGATTCCATTCTATTCCATTCCAGTCCATTCGATCCCATTCGATTCCATTCGATTCCATTTGATTCCATTCGATTCCACTCCATTCCATTCCATAGAATTCCATTCCATTCCATTCCATTCCATTCCATTCCATTCCATTCCATTGAATTCCATTCCATTCCATTCCATTCCATTCCATTGAATTCCATTCCATTCCATTCCATTCCATTCCATTCCATTCCATTCCATTCCATTGATTTCCATTCCATTCCATAGAATTCCATTCCATTCCATTCCATTCAATTGAATTCCGTTCCTTTCCATTCCATTCCATTCCGTTCCGTTCCGTTCCGTTCCGTTGCGTTCCGTTCCGTTCAACTAGGGTTGATTCCATTCTATTCAATTCCATTCCATTCCATTCTACACGGGTTGATCATTCCATTCCGTTCCGTTCCGTTCCATTCCGTTCCGTTCCGTACCGTTCTACTCGGGTTGATTCCATTCTATTCCATTCCATTAAATTCGATTCCATTCGACTCCATTCCATTCCATTCCATTCCATTCCATTCCATTGCATTCCATTCCACTCCATTCCATTCCATTCCATTCCATTCCATTGAATTCCATTCCATTCCATTCCATTCCATTCCATTCCATTCCATTCCATTCCATTCCATTGAATTCCATTCCATTCCATTGAATTCCATTCCATTCCATTCCATTGAATTCCGTTCCATTCCATTCCATTCTGTTCCGTTCCGTTCCGTTCCGTTCCGTTCCGTTGCGTTCCGTTCCGTTCTACTCTGGTTGATTCCATTCTATTCCATTCCATTCCATTCCATTCCATTCCATTCCATTCCATTCCATTCCATAGAATTCCATTCCATTCCATTCCATTCCATTCCATTCCATTGAATTCCATTCCATTCCATTCCATAGAATTCCGTTCCATTCCATTCCATTCCATTCCATTCCATTCCATTCCATTCCATTCCATTGAATTCCATTCCATTCCATTCCATTCCATTCCATTGAATTCCATTCCGTTCCATTCCATTCCATTGAATTCCGTTCCATTCCATTCCATTCCATTCCATTCCGTTCCGTTCCGTTCCGTTCCGTTCCGTTCCGTTGCGTTCCGCTCCGTTCTACTCGGGTTGATTCCATTCTATTCCATTCCATTCCATTCGATCCCATTCGATTCCATTCGATTCCATTCGTTTCCATTCGATTCCACTCCATTCCATTCCATAGAATTCCATTCCATTCCATTCCATTCCATTCCATTCCATTCCATTCCATTCCATTCCATAAAATTCCATTCCATTCCATTCCATTCCATTGAATTCCGTTCCATTCCATTCCATTCCGTTCCGTTCCGTTCCGTTCCGTTGCGTTCCGTTCCGTTCCGTTGCGTTCCGTTCCGTTCTACTCGGGTTGATTCCATTCTATTCCATTCCATTCCAATCCATTCCTTTCCATTCCATCGAATTCCATTCCATTCCATTCCATTCCATTCCATTCCATTCCATTCCATAGAATTCCATTCCATTTCATTCCATTCCATTCCTTTCCATTCCATTCCATTGAATTCCATTCCATTCCATTCAATTCCATGGAATTCCGTTCCATTCCATTCCATTCCGTTCCGTTCCGTCCCGTTCCGCTCCGTAGCGTTCCGTTCCGTTCTACTCGGGTTTATTCCATTCTATTCCATTCCTTTCAATTCGATTCCATTCTATTCCATTCCTTTCCATTCGATTGCATTCGATTCCATTCGATTCCATTCGATTCCATTCCATTCCATTCCATGGAATTCCATTCCATTCCATTCCATTCCATGGAATTCCATTCCATTCCATTCCATTCCATTGAATTCCATTCCATTCCATTCCATTCCATTCCATTCCATTGAATTCCAATCCATTCCATTCCATTCCATTCCATAGAATTCCATTCCGTTCCATTCCATTCCATTGAATTCCGTTCCATTCCATTCCATTCCATTCCATTCCATTCCATTCCATTGAATTCCTTTCCATTCCATTCCATAGAATTCCATTCCGTTCCATTCCATTCCATTCCATTCAATTCCATTCCATTCCATTCCATTCCATTCAATTTGAATTCCATTCCGTTCCATTCCATTCCATTCCATTCCATTCCATTCCATTCCATTCCATTCCATTCTACTCGGGTTGATTCCATTCTATTCCATTCCATTCCATTCGATTCCATTCGATTCGATTCGATTCCATTCCATTCCATTCCATTCCATTCCATTCCGTTCTACTCGGGTTGATTCCATTCTATTCCATTCCATTCCATTCGATTCCATTCGATTCCATTCAATTCCATCCTATTCCATTCCATTCCATAGAATTCCTTCCATTCCATTCCATTCCATTCCATTGAATTACATTCCATTCCATTCCATTACATTCCATTTCATTGAAATCCATTCAATTCCATTCCATTCCATTCCATTCCATTGAATTCCATTCCTTTCCATTCCATTCCATTCCATTCCATTCCATTCCATTCCATTCCATTCCATTCCATTCCATTCCATTCTACTCGGGTTGATTCCATTCTATTCCATTCCATTCCATTCGATCCCATTCGATTCCATTCGATTCCGTTCCATTCCATTCCATTCCATTCAATTCCATTCCATTCCATTCCACTCCATTCCATTCCACTCCACTCCACTCCACTCCACTCCACTCCATTCCATTCCCTTCCATTCCATTCAATTGAATTGCATTGAATTCCATTCCATTCCATTCCATAACATTTCATTCCATTCCATTCCATTCCATTCCATTCCATTCCATTGAATTCCATTGCATTCCATTCCATTTAATTCCATTCCATTCCATTCAATTCGATTCCATTGAATTCCATTCCACTCCATTCCAATCCATTCCATTCCATTCCATTCCATTCCATTCCATTCCGTTCTACTCGGGTTGATTCCATTCTATTCCATTCCATTCCATTCGATTCCATTCCATTCCATTCCATTCCAATCGATTCCATTCGATTCCATTCGATTCCATTCGATTCCATTCCATTCCATTCCTTTGAATTCCATTCCATTCCATTCCATTCCATTCCATTGAATTCCATTTCATTCCATTCCATTCCATTGAATTCCGTTCCATTCCATTCCACTCCGTTCCGTTCCGTTCCGTTCCGTTCCGTTGCATTCCTTTCTGTTCTACTCGGGTTGATTCCATTCTATTCCATTCCATTCCATATCATTCCATTCGATTCCATTCGATTCCATTCGATTCCATTCCATTCCATTCCATTGAAATCCATTCCATTCCATTCCATTCCATTCCATTCCATTCCATTCCATTGAATTCCATTGAATTCCATTGAATTCCATTCCATTCAATTCCATTCCATTCCATTCCATTCGATTCCATTGAATTCCATTCCACTCCATTCCATTCCATTCGATTCCATTGAATTCCATTCCATTCCATTCCATGCCATTGAATTCCGTTCCATTCCATTCCATTCCATTCCGTTCCATTCCGTTCCATTCCGTTCCATTCCTTTCCATTCCATTGAATTCCGTTCCATTCCTTTGAATTCCGTTCCTTTCCGTTCCGTTCCGTTCCATTCCGTTCCGTTCCGTTCCATTCCATTCCATTCCATTCCATTCCATTCCATTCCAATCCATTCTACTCGGGTTGATTCCATTGTATTCCATTCCATTCCATTCGAATCCATTCCATTCCATTCCATTCCATTCCATTCCATTCCATTCCATTCCATTCCATTCCATTCCCTTCTACTCGGGTTGATTCCATTCTATTCCATTCCATTCCATTCGATTCCATTCCATTCCATTCCATTCCAATCGATTCAATTCGATTCCATTCGATTCCATTCGATTCCATTCCATTCCATTCCATTGAATTCCATTCCATTCCATTCCATTCCATTCCATTGAATTCCATTTCATTCCATTCCATTCCATTGAATTCCGTTCCATTCCATTCCGTTCCGTTCCGTTCCGTTCCGTTCCGTTCCGATGCATTCCTTTCCGTTCTACTCGGGTTGATTCCATTCTATTCCATTCCATTCCATTCCATTCCATTCGATTCCATTCGATTCCATTCGATTCCATTCCATTCCATTCCATTCCATTCCATTCCATTCCATTCCATTGAATTCCATTGAATTCCATTCCATTTAATTCCATTCCATTCCATTCCATTCGATTCCATTGAATTCCATTCCACTCCTTTCCATTCCATTCGATTCCATTGAATTCCATTCCATTCCATTCCATTCCATTGAATTCCGTTCCATTCCATTCCATTCCATTCCGTTCCATTCCGTTCCATTCCGTTCCATTCCTTTCCATTCCATTGAATTCTGTTCCATTCCTTTGAATTCCGTTCCATTCCGTTCCGTTCCGTTCCATTCCGTTCCGTTCCGTTCCATTCCATTCCATTCCATTCCATTCCATTCCATTCCATTCTACTCGGGTTGATTCCATTGTATTCCATTCCATTCCATTCGAATCCATTCCATTCCACTCCATTCCTTTCCGTTCTACTCGGGTTCATTCCATTCCATTCCTTTCCGTTCCGTTCCGTTCCATTCCATTCTGTTCCATTCCGTTCTATTCCCTTCCATTCCATTCCATTCCATTCCGTTCTAATCAGGTTGATTCCATTCTATTCCATTCCATTCCGTTCCGTTCCGTTCCGTTCCGTTCCCTTGTGTTCTACTGGGGTTGATTCCATTCTATTCCATTCCATTCCATTCGATTCCATTCGATTCCATTCGATTCCATTCGATTCCATTCCATTCCATTCCATTCCATTCCATTGAATTCCGTTCCATTCCATTCCGTTCCGTTCCGTTCCGTTGCGTTCCGTTCCGTTCTACTCGGGTTGATTCCATTCGATTCCATTCGATTCCATTCGATTCCATTCGATTCCATTCCATTCCATTCCATTCCATTCCATTGAATTCCGTTCCATTCCATTCCGTTCCGTTCCGTTCCGTTCCGTTCCGTTCCGTTGCGTTCCGTTCCGTTCTACTCGGGTTGATTCCATTCTATTCCATTCCATTCCATTCGATTCCATTCGATTCCATTCGATTCCATTCGATTCCACTCGATTCCATTCGATTCCATTCCATTCCATTCCATTGAATTCCGTTCCATTCCATTCCATTCCGTTCCGTTCTGTTCCGTTCTGTTCCGTTGCATTCCGTTCCGTTCTACTCGGGTTCATTCCATTCTTTTCCATTCCATTCCATTCGATTCCATTCGATTCCATTCGATTCCATTCCATTCCATTCCATTGAATTCCATTCCATTCCATTCCATTCCATTCCATTCCATTCCATTCCATTCCATTGAATTCCATTGAATTCCATTCCATTTAATTCCATTCCATTCCATTCAATTCGATTCCATTGAATTCCATTCCACTCCATTCCATTCCATTCGATTCCATTGAATTCCATTCCATTCCATTCCATTCCGTTCCATTCCGTTCCATTCCGTTCCTTTCCGTTCCATTTCATTGAATTCCGTTCCATTCCTTTGAATTGCGTTCCATTCCGTTCCGTTCTGTTCCGTTCCGTTCCGTTCCATTCCATTCCATTCCATTCCATTCCATTCCATTCCATTCCATTCTACTCGGGTTGATTCCATTGTATTCCATTCCATTCCATTCGAATCCATTCGATTCCATTCGATTCCATTCGATTCTATTCGATTCCTTTTCATTCCATTCCATTCCATTCCATTCCATTCCATTCCATTCCATTGAATTCCATTCAGTTCCGTTCCGTTCCATTCCGTTCCGTTCCGTTCCATTCCATTCCGTTCCATTCCATTGAATTCCGTTCCATTCCATTGAAATCCATTCCATTCCGTTCCATTCCATTGAATTCCGTTCCATTCCGTTCCACTCCGTTCCATTCCGTTCCATTCCGTTCTACTCAGGTTGACTCCATTCTATTCCATTCCATTCCATTCGATTCCATTCCATTCCATTCCATTCCATTCCATTCCATTCCATTCCATTCCATTCCATTCCGTTCTACTCGGGTTCATTCCATTCCATTCCGTTCTGTTCCGTTCCGTTCCATTCCGTTCCGTTCCGTTCCATTCCATTCCGTTCCATTCCATTGAATTCCGTTCCATTCCATTGAATTCCATTCCATTCCATTCCATTCCATTCCATTCCATTCCATTCCATTCCATTGAATTCCATTTCATTCCATTCCATTCCATTGAATTCAGTTCCATTCCATTCCATTCCGTTCCGTTCCGTTCCGTTCCGTTCTGTTCCGTTCCGTTGCATTCCGTTCCGTTCTACTCGGGTTGATTCCATTCTATTCCATTCCATTCCATTCGATTCCATTCGATTCCATTCGATTCCATTCCATTCCATTCCATTGAATTCCATTCCATTCCATTCCATTCCATTCCATTCCATTCCATTCCATTCCATTGAATTCCATTGAATTCCATTCCATTTAATTCCATTCCATTCCATTCAATTCGATTCCATTGAATTCCATTCCACTCCATTCCATTCCATTCCATTGAATTCCATTTCATTCCATTCCATTCCATTGAATTCCGTTCCATTCCATTCCATTCCGTTCCGTTCCGTTCCGTTCCGTTCTGTTCCGTTCCGTTGCATTCCGTTCCGTTCTACTCGGGTTGATTCCATTCTATTCCATTCCATTCCATTCGATTCCATTCGATTCCATTCGATTCCATTCGATTCCATTCCATTCCATTCCATTGAATTCCAATCCATTCCATTCCATTCCATTCCATTCCATTCCATTCCATTCCGTTCTACTCGGGTTGATTCCATTCTATTCCATTCCATTCCATTCGATTCCATTCCATTCCATTCCATTCCATTCCAATCGATTCCATTCGATTCCATTCGATTCCATTCGATTCCATTCCATTCCATTCCATTGAATTCCATTCCATTCCTTTCCATTCCATTCCATTGAATTCCATTTCATTCCATTCCATTCCATTGAATTCCGTTCGATTCCATTCCATTCCGTTCCGTTCCGTTCCGTTCCGTTGCATTCCTTTCCGTTCTACTCGGGTTGATTCCATTCTATTCCATTCCATTCCATTCCATTCCATTCGATTCCATTCGATTCCATTCGATTCCATTCCATTCCATTCCATTGAAATCCATTCCATTCCATTCCATTCCATTCCATTCCATTCCATTCCATTCCATTCCATTCCATTCCATTGAATTCCATTGAATTCCATTGAATTCCATTCCATTCAATTCCATTCCATTCCATTCCATTCCATTCCATTGAATTCCATTCCACTCCATTCCATTCCATTCGATTCCATTGAATTCCATTCCATTCCATTCCATACCATTGAATTCCGTTCCATTCCATTCCATTCCATTCCGTTCCATTCCGTTCCATTCCGTTCCATTCCTTTCCATTCCATTGAATTCCGTTCCATTCCTTTGAATTCTGTTCCTTTCCGTTCCGTTCCGTTCCATTCCGTTCCGTTCCGTTCCATTCCATTCCATTCCATTCCATTCCATTCCATTCCATTCCATTCCATTCCATTCCATTCTACTCGGGTTGATTCCATTGTATTCCATTCCATTCCATTCGAATCCATTCCATTGCATTCCATTCCATTCCATTCCATTCCATTCCGTTCTACTCGGGTTGATTCCATTCAATTCCATTCCATTCCATTCGATTCCATTCCATTCCATTCCATTCCAATCGATTCCATTCGATTCCATTCGATTCCATTCGATTCCATTCCATTCCATTCCATTGAATTCCATTCCATTCCATTCCATTCCATTCCATTGAATTCCATTTCATTCCGTTCCATTCCATTGAATTCCGTTCCATTCCATTCCGTTCCGTTCCGTTCCGTTCCGTTCCGTTCCGATGCATTCCTTTCCGTTCTACTCGGGTTGATTCCATTCTATTCCATTCCATTCCATTCGATCCCATTCGATTCCATTCGATTCCGTTCCATTCCATTCCATTCCATTCAATTCCATTCCATTCCATTCCACTCCATTCCATTCCACTCCACTCCACTCCACTCCACTCCACTCCATTCCATTCCCTTCCATTCCATTCAATTGAATTGCATTGAATTCCATTCCATTCCATTCCATAACATTTCATTCCATTCCATTCCATTCCATTCCATTCCATTCCATTGAATTCCATTGCATTCCATTCCATTTAATTCCATTCCATTCCATTCAATTCGATTCCATTGAATTCCATTCCACTCCATTCCAATCCATTCCATTCCATTCCATTCCATTCCATTCCATTCCATTCCATTCCGTTCTACTCGGGTTGATTCCATTCTATTCCATTCCATTCCATTCGATTCCATTCCATTCCATTCCTTTCCAATCGATTCCATTCGATTCCATTCGATTCCATTCCATTCCATTCCTTTGAATTCCATTCCATTCCATTCCATTCCATTCCATTGAATTCCATTTCATTCCATTCCATTCCATTGAATTCCGTTCCATTCCATTCCACTCCGTTCCGTTCCGTTCCGTTCCGTTCCGTTCCGTTGCATTCCTTTCTGTTCTACTCGGGTTGATTCCATTCTATTCCATTCCATTCCATATCATTCCATTCGATTCCATTCGATTCCATTCGATTCCATTCCATTCCATTCCATTGAAATCCATTCCATTCCATTCCATTCCATTCCATTCCATTCCATTCCATTGAATTCCACTGAATTCCATTGAATTCCATTCCATTCAATTCCATTCCATTCCATTCCATTCGATTCCATTGAATTCATTCCACTCCATTCCATTCCATTCGATTCCATTGAATTCCATTCCATTCCATTCCATGCCATTGAATTCCGTTCCATTCCATTCCATTCCATTCCGTTCCATTCCGTTCCATTCCGTTCCATTCCTTTCCATTCCATTGAATTCCGTTCCATTCCTTTGAATTCCGTTCCTTTCCGTTCCGTTCCGTTCCATTCCGTTCCGTTCCGTTCCATTCCATTCCATTCCATTCCATTCCATTCCATTCCATTCCATTCTACTCGGGTTGATTCCATTGTATTCCATTCCATTCCATTCGAATCCATTCCATTCCATTCCATTCCATTCCATTCCATTCCATTCCCTTCTACTCGGGTTGATTCCATTCTATTCCATTCCATTCCATTCGATTCCATTCCATTCCATTCCATTCCAATCGATTCAATTCGATTCCATTCGATTCCATTCGATTCCATTCCATTCCATTCCATTGAATTCCATTCCATTCCATTCCATTCCATTCCATTGAATTCCATTTCATTCCATTCCATTCCATTGAATTCCGTTCCATTCCATTCCGTTCCGTTCCGTTCCGTTCCGTTCCGTTCCGATGCATTCCTTTCCGTTCTACTCGGGTTGATTCCATTCTATTCCATTCCATTCCATTCCATTCCATTCGATTCCATTCGATTCCATTCGATTCCATTCCATTCCATTCCATTCCATTCCATTCCATTCCATTCCATTCCATTGAATTCCATTGAATTCCATTCCATTTAATTCCATTCCATTCCATTCCATTCGATTCCATTGAATTCCATTCCACTCCTTTCCATTCCATTCGATTCCATTGAATTCCATTCCATTCCATTCCATTCCATTGAATTCCGTTCCATTCCATTCCATTCCATTCCGTTCCATTCCGTTCCATTCCGTTCCATTCCTTTCCATTCCATTGAATTCTGTTCCATTCCTTTGAATTCCGTTCCATTCCATTCCATTCCATTGAATTCCGTTCCATTCCATTCCATTCCATTCCATTGAATTCCGTTCCATTCCATTCCATTCCATTCCATTCCATTCCATTCCATTCCATTCTACTCGGGTTGATTCCATTGTATTCCATTCCATTCCATTCGAATCCATTCCATTCCACTCCATTCCTTTCCGTTCTACTCGGGTTCATTCCATTCCATTCCTTTCCGTTCCGTTCCGTTCCATTCCATTCTGTTCCATTCCGTTCTATTCCCTTCCATTCCATTCCATTCCATTCCGTTCTAATCAGGTTGATTCCATTCTATTCCATTCCATTCCGTTCCGTTCCGTTCCGTTCCGTTCCCTTGTGTTCTACTGGGGTTGATTCCATTCTATTCCATTCCATTCCATTCGATTCCATTCGATTCCATTCGATTCCATTCGATTCCATTCCATTCCATTCCATTCCATTCCATTGAATTCCGTTCCATTCCATTCCGTTCCGTTCCGTTCCGTTGCGTTCCGTTCCGTTCTACTCGGGTTGATTCCATTCGATTCCATTCGATTCCATTCGATTCCATTCGATTCCATTCCATTCCATTCCATTCCATTCCATTGAATTCCGTTCCATTCCATTCCGTTCCGTTCCGTTCCGTTCCGTTCCGTTCCGTTGCGTTCCGTTCCGTTCTACTCGGGTTGATTCCATTCTATTCCATTCCATTCCATTCGATTCCATTCGATTCCATTCGATTCCATTCGATTCCACTCGATTCCATTCGATTCCATTCCATTCCATTCCATTCCATTCCATTCCATTCCATTCCATTCCATTGAATTCCATTCCATTCCATTCCATTGAATTCCGTTCCGTTCCATTCCATTCCGTTCCGTTCCGTCCCGTTCCATTCCGTTCCGTTCCGTTGCGTGCCGTTCTGTTCTACTCGGGATGATTCCATTCTATTCCATTCCATTCCATTCGATTCCATTCGATTCCAATTGATTCCATTCGATTCCATTCGATTCCTTTCCATTCCATTCCATTGAATTCCATTCCGTTCCACTCCATTCCATTCCATTCCATTGAATTCCATTCCAATCCATTCCATTCCATTCCATTCCATTGAATTCCATTCCATTCCATTCCATAGAATTCCGTTCCATTCCATTCCATTCCATTCCATTCCATTCCATTGAATTCCATTCCGTTGCATTCCTTTCCATTGAATTCCGTTCCATTCCACTCCATTCCATTCCGTTCCGTTCCGTTCCGTTCCTTTCCGTTCCGTTGCGTTCCGCTCCGTTCTACTCGGGTTGATTCCATTCTATTCCATTCCAGTCCATTCGATCCCATTCGATTCCATTCGATTCCATTCGATTCCATTCGATTCCACTCCATTCCATTCCATAGAATTCCATTCCATTCCATTCCATTCCATTCCATTCCATTCCATTCCATTGAATTCCATTCCATTCCATTCCATTCCATTCCATTGAATTCCATTCCATTCCATTCCATTCCATTCCATTCCATTCCATTCCATTGATTTCCATTCCATTCCATAGAATTCCATTCCATTCCATTCCATTCCATTGAATTCCGTTCCGTTCCATTCCATTCCGTTCCGTTCCGTCCCGTTCCATTCCGTTCCGTTCCGTTGCGTGCCGTTCTGTTCTACTCGGGATGATTCCATTCTATTCCATTCCATTCCATTCGATTCCATTCGATTCCAATTGATTCCATTCGATTCCATTCGATTCCATTCCATTCCATTCCATTGAATTCCATTCCGTTCCACTCCATTCCATTCCATTCCATTGAATTCCATTCCAATCCATTCCATTCCATTCCATTCCATTGAATTCCATTCCATTCCATTCCATAGAATTCCGTTCCATTCCATTCCATTGCATTCCATTCCATTCCATTGAATTCCATTCCGTTGCATTCCTTTCCATTGAATTCCATTCCATTCCACTCCATTCCGTTCCGTTCCGTTCCGTTCCGTTCCTTTCCGTTCCGTTGCGTTCCGCTCCGTAATACTCGGGTTGATTCCATTCTATTCCATTCCAGTCCATTCGATCCCATTCGATTCCATTCGATTCCATTCGATTCCATTCGATTCCACTCCATTCCATTCCATAGAATTCCATTCCATTCCATTCCATTCCATTCCATTCCATTCCATTGAATTCCATTCCATTCCATTCCATTCCATTCCATTGAATTCCATTCCATTCCATTCCATTCCATTCCATTCCATTCCATTCCATTCCATTGATTTCCATTCCATTCCATAGAATTCCATTCCATTCCATTCCATTCAATTGAATTCTGTTCCTTTCCATTCCATTCCATTCCGTTCCGTTCCGTTCCGTTCCGTTGCGTTCCGTTCCGTTCAACTAGGGTTGATTCCATTCTATTCAATTCCATTCCATTCCATTCTACACGGGTTGATCATTCCATTCCGTTCCGTTCCGTTCCATTCCGTTCCGTTCCGTACCGTTGTACTCGGGTTGATTCCATTCTATTCCATTCCATTAAATTCGATTCCATTCGACTCCATTCCATTCCATTCCATTCCATTCCATTCCATTCCATTGCATTCCATTCCACTCCATTCCATTCCATTCCATTCCATTCCATTGAATTCCATTCCATTCCATTCCATTCCATTCCATTCCATTCCATTCCATTCCATTCCATTGAATTCCATTCCATTCCATTGAATTCCATTCCATTCCATTCCATTGAATTCCGTTCCATTCCATTCCATTCTGTTCCGTTCCGTTCCGTTCCGTTCCGTTCCGTTGCGTTCCGTTCCGTTCTACTCTGGTTGATTCCATTCTATTCCATTCCATTCCATTCCATTCCATTCCATTCCATTCCATAGAATTCCATTCCATTCCATTCCATTCCATTCCATTGAATTCCATTCCATTCCATTCCATAGAATTCCGTTCCATTCCATTCCATTCCATTCCATTCCATTCCATTCCATTCCATTCCATTGAATTCCATTCCATTCCATTCCATTCCATTCCATTGAATTCCATTCCGTTCCATTCCATTCCATTGAATTCCGTTCCATTCCATTCCATTCCATTCCATTCCGTTCCGTTCCGTTCCGTTCCGTTCCGTTCCGTTGCGTTCCGCTCCGTTCTACTCGGGTTGATTCCATTCTATTCCATTCCATTCCATTCGATCCCATTCGATTCCATTCGATTCCATTCGTTTCCATTCGATTCCACTCCATTCCATTCCATAGAATTCCATTCCATTCCATTCCATTCCATTCCATTCCATTCCATTCCATTCCATTCCATTCCATAGAATTCCATTCCATTCCATTCCATTCCATTGAATTCCGTTCCATTCCATTCCATTCCGTTCCGTTCCGTTCCGTTCCGTTGCGTTCCGTTCCGTTCCGTTGCGTTCCGTTCCGTTCTACTCGGGTTGATTCCATTCTATTCCATTCCATTCCAATCCATTCCTTTCCATTCCATCGAATTCCATTCCATTCCATTCCATTCCATTCCATTCCATTCCATTCCATTCCATAGAATTCCATTCCATTTCATTCCATTCCATTCCTTTCCATTCCATTCCATTGAATTCCATTCCATTCCATTCCATTCCATGGAATTCCGTTCCATTCCATTCCATTCCGTTCCGTTCCGTCCCGTTCCGCTCCGTAGCGTTCCGTTCCGTTCTACTCGGGTTTATTCCATTCTATTCCATTCCTTTCAATTCGATTCCATTCTATTCCATTCTTTTCCATTCGATTGCATTCGATTCCATTCGATTCCATTCGATTCCATTCCATTCCATTCCATGGAATTCCATTCCATTCCATTCCATTCCATGGAATTCCATTCCATTCCATTCCATGGAATTCCATTCCATTCCATTCCATTCCATTGAATTCCATTCCATTCCATTCCATTCCATTCCATTCCATTGAATTCCAATCCATTCCATTCCATTCCATTCCATAGAATTCCATTCCGTTCCATTCCATTCCATTGAATTCCGTTCCATTCCATTCCATTCCATTCCATTCCATTCCATTCCATTGAATTCCATTCCATTCCATTCCATAGAATTCCATTCCGTTCCATTCCATTCCATTCCATTCAATTCCATTCCATTCCATTCCATTCCATTCCATTTGAATTCCATTCCGTTCCATTCCATTCCATTCCATTCCATTCCATTCCATTCCATTCCATTCCATTCCATTCTACTCGGGTTGATTCCATTCTATTCCATTCCATTCCATTCGATTCCATTCGATTCGATTCGATTCCATTCCATTCCATTCCATTCCATTCCATTCCGTTCTACTCGGGTTGATTCCATTCTATTCCATTCCATTCCATTCGATTCCATTCGATTCCATTCAATTCCATCCTATTCCATTCCATTCCATAGAATTCCATTCCATTCCATTCCATTCCATTCCATTGAATTACATTCCATTCCATTCCATTACATTCCATTTCATTGAAATCCATTCAATTCCATTCCATTCCATTCCATTCCATTGAATTCCATTCCTTTCCATTCCATTCCATTCCATTCCATTCCATTCCATTCCATTCTACTCGGGTTGATTCCATTCTATTCCATTCCATTCCATTCGATCCCATTCGATTCCATTCGATTCCGTTCCATTCCATTCCATTCCATTCAATTCCATTCCATTCCATTCCACTCCATTCCATTCCACTCCACTCCACTCCACTCCACTCCACTCCATTCCATTCCCTTCCATTCCATTCAATTGAATTGCATTGAATTCCATTCCATTCCATTCCATAACATTTCATTCCATTCCATTCCATTCCATTCCATTCCATTCCATTGAATTCCATTGCATTCCATTCCATTTAATTCCATTCCATTCCATTCAATTCGATTCCATTGAATTCCATTCCACTCCATTCCAATCCATTCCATTCCATTCCATTCCATTCCATTCCATTCCATTCCATTCCGTTCTACTCGGGTTGATTCCATTCTATTCCATTCCATTCCATTCGATTCCATTCCATTCCATTCCTTTCCAATCGATTCCATTCGATTCCATTCGATTCCATTCCATTCCATTCCTTTGAATTCCATTCCATTCCATTCCATTCCATTCCATTGAATTCCATTTCATTCCATTCCATTCCATTGAATTCCGTTCCATTCCATTCCACTCCGTTCCGTTCCGTTCCGTTCCGTTCCGTTCCGTTGCATTCCTTTCTGTTCTACTCGGGTTGATTCCATTCTATTCCATTCCATTCCATATCATTCCATTCGATTCCATTCGATTCCATTCGATTCCATTCCATTCCATTCCATTGAAATCCATTCCATTCCATTCCATTCCATTCCATTCCATTCCATTCCATTGAATTCCACTGAATTCCATTGAATTCCATTCCATTCAATTCCATTCCATTCCATTCCATTCGATTCCATTGAATTCATTCCACTCCATTCCATTCCATTCGATTCCATTGAATTCCATTCCATTCCATTCCATGCCATTGAATTCCGTTCCATTCCATTCCATTCCATTCCGTTCCATTCCGTTCCATTCCGTTCCATTCCTTTCCATTCCATTGAATTCCGTTCCATTCCTTTGAATTCCGTTCCTTTCCGTTCCGTTCCGTTCCATTCCGTTCCGTTCCGTTCCATTCCATTCCATTCCATTCCATTCCATTCCATTCCATTCCATTCTACTCGGGTTGATTCCATTGTATTCCATTCCATTCCATTCGAATCCATTCCATTCCATTCCATTCCATTCCATTCCATTCCATTCCCTTCTACTCGGGTTGATTCCATTCTATTCCATTCCATTCCATTCGATTCCATTCCATTCCATTCCATTCCAATCGATTCAATTCGATTCCATTCGATTCCATTCGATTCCATTCCATTCCATTCCATTGAATTCCATTCCATTCCATTCCATTCCATTCCATTGAATTCCATTTCATTCCATTCCATTCCATTGAATTCCGTTCCATTCCATTCCGTTCCGTTCCGTTCCGTTCCGTTCCGTTCCGATGCATTCCTTTCCGTTCTACTCGGGTTGATTCCATTCTATTCCATTCCATTCCATTCCATTCCATTCGATTCCATTCGATTCCATTCGATTCCATTCCATTCCATTCCATTCCATTCCATTCCATTCCATTGAATTCCATTGAATTCCATTCCATTTAATTCCATTCCATTCCATTCCATTCGATTCCATTGAATTCCATTCCACTCCTTTCCATTCCATTCGATTCCATTGAATTCCATTCCATTCCATTCCATTCCATTGAATTCCGTTCCATTCCATTCCATTCCATTCCGTTCCATTCCGTTCCATTCCGTTCCATTCCTTTCCATTCCATTGAATTCTGTTCCATTCCTTTGAATTCCGTTCCATTCCATTCCATTCCATTGAATTCCGTTCCATTCCATTCCATTCCATTCCATTGAATTCCGTTCCATTCCATTCCATTCCATTCCATTCCATTCCATTCCATTCCATTCTACTCGGGTTGATTCCATTGTATTCCATTCCATTCCATTCGAATCCATTCCATTCCACTCCATTCCTTTCCGTTCTACTCGGGTTCATTCCATTCCATTCCTTTCCGTTCCGTTCCGTTCCATTCCATTCTGTTCCATTCCGTTCTATTCCCTTCCATTCCATTCCATTCCATTCCGTTCTAATCAGGTTGATTCCATTCTATTCCATTCCATTCCGTTCCGTTCCGTTCCGTTCCGTTCCCTTGTGTTCTACTGGGGTTGATTCCATTCTATTCCATTCCATTCCATTCGATTCCATTCGATTCCATTCGATTCCATTCGATTCCATTCCATTCCATTCCATTCCATTCCATTGAATTCCGTTCCATTCCATTCCGTTCCGTTCCGTTCCGTTGCGTTCCGTTCCGTTCTACTCGGGTTGATTCCATTCGATTCCATTCGATTCCATTCGATTCCATTCGATTCCATTCCATTCCATTCCATTCCATTCCATTGAATTCCGTTCCATTCCGTTCCGTTCCGTTCCGTTCCGTTCCGTTCCGTTGCGTTCCGTTCCGTTCTACTCGGGTTGATTCCATTCTATTCCATTCCATTCCATTCGATTCCATTCGATTCCATTCGATTCCATTCGATTCCACTCGATTCCATTCGATTCCATTCCATTCCATTCCATTCCATTCCATTCCATTCCATTCCATTCCATTCCATTGAATTCCATTCCATTCCATTCCATTGAATTCCGTTCCGTTCCATTCCATTCCGTTCCGTTCCGTCCCGTTCCATTCCGTTCCGTTCCGTTGCGTGCCGTTCTGTTCTACTCGGGATGATTCCATTCTATTCCATTCCATTCCATTCGATTCCATTCGATTCCAATTGATTCCATTCGATTCCATTCGATTCCATTCCATTCCATTCCATTGAATTCCATTCCGTTCCACTCCATTCCATTCCATTCCATTGAATTCCATTCCAATCCATTCCATTCCATTCCATTCCATTGAATTCCATTCCATTCCATTCCATAGAATTCCGTTCCATTCCATTCCATTCCATTCCATTCCATTCCATTGAATTCCATTCCGTTGCATTCCTTTCCATTGAATTCCGTTCCATTCCACTCCATTCCATTCCGTTCCGTTCCGTTCCGTTCCTTTCCGTTCCGTTGCGTTCCGCTCCGTTCTACTCGGGTTGATTCCATTCTATTCCATTCCAGTCCATTCGATCCCATTCGATTCCATTCGATTCCATTCGATTCCATTCGATTCCACTCCATTCCATTCCATAGAATTCCATTCCATTCCATTCCATTCCATTCCATTCCATTCCATTCCATTGAATTCCATTCCATTCCATTCCATTCCATTCCATTGAATTCCATTCCATTCCATTCCATTCCATTCCATTCCATTCCATTCCATTCCATTGATTTCCATTCCATTCCATAGAATTCCATTCCATTCCATTCCATTCAATTGAATTCCGTTCCTTTCCATTCCATTCCATTCCGTTCCGTTCCGTTCCGTTCCGTTGCGTTCCGTTCCGTTCAACTAGGGTTGATTCCATTCTATTCAATTCCATTCCATTCCATTCTACACGGGTTGATCATTCCATTCCGTTCCGTTCCGTTCCATTCCGTTCCGTTCCGTACCGTTCTACTCGGGTTGATTCCATTCTATTCCATTCCATTAAATTCGATTCCATTCGACTCCATTCCATTCCATTCCATTCCATTCCATTCCATTGCATTCCATTCCACTCCATTCCATTCCATTCCATTCCATTCCATTGAATTCCATTCCATTCCATTCCATTCCATTCCATTCCATTCCATTCCATTCCATTCCATTGAATTCCATTCCATTCCATTGAATTCCATTCCATTCCATTCCATTGAATTCCGTTCCATTCCATTCCATTCTGTTCCGTTCCGTTCCGTTCCGTTCCGTTGCGTTCCGTTCCGTTCTACTCTGGTTGATTCCATTCTATTCCATTCCATTCCATTCCATTCCATTCCATTCCATTCCATTCCATTCCATAGAATTCCATTCCATTCCATTCCATTCCATTCCATTCCATTGAATTCCATTCCATTCCATTCCATAGAATTCCGTTCCATTCCATTCCATTCCATTCCATTCCATTCCATTCCATTCCATTCCATTGAATTCCATTCCATTCCATTCCATTCCATTCCATTGAATTCCATTCCGTTCCATTCCATTCCATTGAATTCCGTTCCATTCCATTCCATTCCATTCCATTCCGTTCCGTTCCGTTCCGTTCCGTTCCGTTCCGTTGCGTTCCGCTCCGTTCTACTCGGGTTGATTCCATTCTATTCCATTCCATTCCATTCGATCCCATTCGATTCCATTCGATTCCATTCGTTTCCATTCGATTCCACTCCATTCCATTCCATAGAATTCCATTCCATTCCATTCCATTCCATTCCATTCCATTCCATTCCATTCCATTCCATTCCATAAAATTCCATTCCATTCCATTCCATTCCATTGAATTCCGTTCCATTCCATTCCATTCCGTTCCGTTCCGTTCCGTTCCGTTGCGTTCCGTTCCGTTCCGTTGCGTTCCGTTCCGTTCTACTCGGGTTGATTCCATTCTATTCCATTCCATTCCAATCCATTCCTTTCCATTCCATCGAATTCCATTCCATTCCATTCCATTCCATTCCATTCCATTCCATTCCATAGAATTCCATTCCATTTCATTCCATTCCATTCCTTTCCATTCCATTCCATTGAATTCCATTCCATTCCATTCCATTCCATGGAATTCCGTTCCATTCCATTCCATTCCGTTCCGTTCCGTCCCGTTCCGCTCCGTAGCGTTCCGTTCCGTTCTACTCGGGTTTATTCCATTCTATTCCATTCCTTTCAATTCGATTCCATTCTATTCCATTCCTTTCCATTCGATTGCATTCGATTCCATTCGATTCCATTCGATTCCATTCCATTCCATTCCATGGAATTCCATTCCATTCCATTCCATTCCATGGAATTCCATTCCATTCCATTCCATTCCATTGAATTCCATTCCATTCCATTCCATTCCATTCCATTCCATTGAATTCCAATCCATTCCATTCCATTCCATTCCATAGAATTCCATTCCGTTCCATTCCATTCCATTGAATTCCGTTCCATTCCATTCCATTCCATTCCATTCCATTCCATTCCATTGAATTCCTTTCCATTCCATTCCATAGAATTCCATTCCGTTCCATTCCATTCCATTCCATTCAATTCCATTCCATTCCATTCCATTCCATTCAATTTGAATTCCATTCCGTTCCATTCCATTCCATTCCATTCCATTCCATTCCATTCCATTCCATTCCATTCTACTCGGGTTGATTCCATTCTATTCCATTCCATTCCATTCGATTCCATTCGATTCGATTCGATTCCATTCCATTCCATTCCATTCCATTCCATTCCGTTCTACTCGGGTTGATTCCATTCTATTCCATTCCATTCCATTCGATTCCATTCGATTCCATTCAATTCCATCCTATTCCATTCCATTCCATAGAATTCCATTCCATTCCATTCCATTCCATTCCATTGAATTACATTCCATTCCATTCCATTACATTCCATTTCATTGAAATCCATTCAATTCCATTCCATTCCATTCCATTCCATTGAATTCCATTCCTTTCCATTCCATTCCATTCCATTCCATTCCATTCCATTCCATTCCATTCCATTCCATTCTACTCGGGTTGATTCCATTCTATTCCATTCCATTCCATTCGATCCCATTCGATTCCATTCGATTCCGTTCCATTCCATTCCATTCCATTCAATTCCATTCCATTCCATTCCACTCCATTCCATTCCACTCCACTCCACTCCACTCCACTCCACTCCATTCCATTCCCTTCCATTCCATTCAATTGAATTGCATTGAATTCCATTCCATTCCATTCCATAACATTTCATTCCATTCCATTCCATTCCATTCCATTCCATTCCATTGAATTCCATTGCATTCCATTCCATTTAATTCCATTCCATTCCATTCAATTCGATTCCATTGAATTCCATTCCACTCCATTCCAATCCATTCCATTCCATTCCATTCCATTCCATTCCATTCCGTTCTACTCGGGTTGATTCCATTCTATTCCATTCCATTCCATTCGATTCCATTCCATTCCATTCCATTCCAATCGATTCCATTCGATTCCATTCGATTCCATTCGATTCCATTCCATTCCATTCCTTTGAATTCCATTCCATTCCATTCCATTCCATTCCATTGAATTCCATTTCATTCCATTCCATTCCATTGAATTCCGTTCCATTCCATTCCACTCCGTTCCGTTCCGTTCCGTTCCGTTCCGTTCCGTTGCATTCCTTTCTGTTCTACTCGGGTTGATTCCATTCTATTCCATTCCATTCCATATCATTCCATTCGATTCCATTCGATTCCATTCGATTCCATTCCATTCCATTCCATTGAAATCCATTCCATTCCATTCCATTCCATTCCATTCCATTCCATTCCATTCCATTGAAATCCATTCCATTCCATTCCATTCCATTCCATTCCATTCCATTCCATTGAATTCCATTGAATTCCATTGAATTCCATTCCATTCAATTCCATTCCATTCCATTCCATTCGATTCCATTGAATTCCATTCCACTCCATTCCATTCCATTCGATTCCATTGAATTCCATTCCATTCCATTCCATGCCATTGAATTCCGTTCCATTCCATTCCATTCCATTCCGTTCCATTCCGTTCCATTCCGTTCCATTCCTTTCCATTCCATTGAATTCCGTTCCATTCCTTTGAATTCCGTTCCTTTCCGTTCCGTTCCGTTCCATTCCGTTCCGTTCCGTTCCATTCCATTCCATTCCATTCCATTCCATTCCATTCCAATCCATTCTACTCGGGTTGATTCCATTGTATTCCATTCCATTCCATTCGAATCCATTCCATTCCATTCCATTCCATTCCATTCCATTCCATTCCATTCCATTCCATTCCATTCCATTCCCTTCTACTCGGGTTGATTCCATTCTATTCCATTCCATTCCATTCGATTCCATTCCATTCCATTCCATTCCAATCGATTCAATTCGATTCCATTCGATTCCATTCGATTCCATTCCATTCCATTCCATTGAATTCCATTCCATTCCATTCCATTCCATTCCATTGAATTCCATTTCATTCCATTCCATTCCATTGAATTCCGTTCCATTCCATTCCGTTCCGTTCCGTTCCGTTCCGTTCCGTTCCGATGCATTCCTTTCCGTTCTACTCGGGTTGATTCCATTCTATTCCATTCCATTCCATTCCATTCCATTCGATTCCATTCGATTCCATTCCATTCCATTCCATTCCATTCCATTCCATTCCATTCCATTGAATTCCATTGAATTCCATTCCATTTAATTCCATTCCATTCCATTCCATTCGATTCCATTGAATTCCATTCCACTCCTTTCCATTCCATTCGATTCCATTGAATTCCATTCCATTCCATTCCATTCCATTGAATTCCGTTCCATTCCATTCCATTCCATTCCGTTCCATTCCGTTCCATTCCGTTCCATTCCTTTCCATTCCATTGAATTCTGTTCCATTCCTTTGAATTCCGTTCCATTCCGTTCCGTTCCGTTCCATTCCGTTCCGTTCCGTTCCATTCCATTCCATTCCATTCCATTCCATTCCATTCCATTCTACTCGGGTTGATTCCATTGTATTCCATTCCATTCCATTCGAATCCATTCCATTCCACTCCATTCCTTTCCGTTCTACTCGGGTTCATTCCATTCCATTCCTTTCCGTTCCGTTCCGTTCCATTCCATTCTGTTCCATTCCGTTCTATTCCCTTCCATTCCATTCCATTCCATTCCGTTCTAATCAGGTTGATTCCATTCTATTCCATTCCATTCCGTTCCGTTCCGTTCCGTTCCGTTCCCTTGTGTTCTACTGGGGTTGATTCCATTCTATTCCATTCCATTCCATTCGATTCCATTCGATTCCATTCGATTCCATTCGATTCCATTCCATTCCATTCCATTCCATTCCATTGAATTCCGTTCCATTCCATTCCGTTCCGTTCCGTTCCGTTGCGTTCCGTTCCGTTCTACTCGGGTTGATTCCATTCGATTCCATTCGATTCCATTCGATTCCATTCGATTCCATTCCATTCCATTCCATTCCATTCCATTGAATTCCGTTCCATTCCATTCCGTTCCGTTCCGTTCCGTTCCGTTCCGTTCCGTTGCGTTCCGTTCCGTTCTACTCGGGTTGATTCCATTCTATTCCATTCCATTCCATTCGATTCCATTCGATTCCATTCGATTCCATTCGATTCCACTCGATTCCATTCGATTCCATTCCATTCCATTCCATTGAATTCCGTTCCATTCCATTCCATTCCGTTCCGTTCTGTTCCGTTCTGTTCCGTTGCATTCCGTTCCGTTCTACTCGGGTTCATTCCATTCTTTTCCATTCCATTCCATTCGATTCCATTCGATTCCATTCGATTCCATTCCATTCCATTCCATTGAATTCCATTCCATTCCATTCCATTCCATTCCATTCCATTCCATTCCATTCCATTGAATTCCATTGAATTCCATTCCATTTAATTCCATTCCATTCCATTCAATTCGATTCCATTGAATTCCATTCCACTCCATTCCATTCCATTCGATTCCATTGAATTCCATTCCATTCCATTCCATTCCGTTCCATTCCGTTCCATTCCGTTCCTTTCCGTTCCATTTCATTGAATTCCGTTCCATTCCTTTGAATTGCGTTCCATTCCGTTCCGTTCTGTTCCGTTCCGTTCCGTTCCATTCCATTCCATTCCATTCCATTCCATTCTACTCGGGTTGATTCCATTGTATTCCATTCCATTCCATTCGAATCCATTCGATTCCATTCGATTCCATTCGATTCTATTCGATTCCTTTTCATTCCATTCCATTCCATTCCATTCCATTCCATTGAATTCCATTCAGTTCCGTTCCGTTCCATTCCGTTCCGTTCCGTTCCATTCCATTCCGTTCCATTCCATTGAATTCCGTTCCATTCCATTGAAATCCATTCCATTCCGTTCCATTCCATTGAATTCCGTTCCATTCCGTTCCACTCCGTTCCATTCCGTTCCATTCCGTTCTACTCAGGTTGACTCCATTCTATTCCATTCCATTCCATTCGATTCCATTCCATTCCATTCCATTCCATTCCATTCCATTCCATTCCATTCCATTCCGTTCTACTCGGGTTCATTCCATTCCATTCCGTTCCGTTCCGTTCCGTTCCATTCCGTTCCGTTCCGTTCCATTCCATTCCGTTCCATTCCATTGAATTCCGTTCCATTCCATTGAATTCCATTCCATTCCATTCCATTCCATTCCATTCCATTCCATTCCATTCCATTGAATTCCATTTCATTCCATTCCATTCCATTGAATTCAGTTCCATTCCATTCCATTCCGTTCCGTTCCGTTCCGTTCCGTTCTGTTCCGTTCCGTTGCATTCCGTTCCGTTCTACTCGGGTTGATTCCATTCTATTCCATTCCATTCCATTCGATTCCATTCGATTCCATTCGATTCCATTCCATTCCATTCCATTGAATTCCATTCCATTCCATTCCATTCCATTCCATTCCATTCCATTCCATTCCATTGAATTCCATTGAATTCCATTCCATTTAATTCCATTCCATTCCATTCAATTCGATTCCATTGAATTCCATTCCACTCCATTCCATTCCATTCCATTGAATTCCATTTCATTCCATTCCATTCCATTGAATTCCGTTCCATTCCATTCCATTCCGTTCCGTTCCGTTCCGTTCCGTTCTGTTCCGTTCCGTTGCATTCCGTTCCGTTCTACTCGGGTTGATTCCATTCTATTCCATTCCATTCCATTCGATTCCATTCGATTCCATTCGATTCCATTCGATTCCATTCCATTCCATTCCATTGAATTCCAATCCATTCCATTCCATTCCATTCCATTCCATTCCATTCCATTCCGTTCTACTCGGGTTGATTCCATTCTATTCCATTCCATTCCATTCGATTCCATTCCATTCCATTCCATTCCATTCCAATCGATTCCATTCGATTCCATTCGATTCCATTCGATTCCATTCCATTCCATTCCATTGAATTCCATTCCATTCCTTTCCATTCCATTCCATTGAATTCCATTTCATTCCATTCCATTCCATTGAATTCCGTTCCATTCCATTCCATTCCGTTCCGTTCCGTTCCGTTCCGTTGCATTCCTTTCCGTTCTACTCGGGTTGATTCCATTCTATTCCATTCCATTCCATTCCATTCCATTCGATTCCATTCGATTCCATTCGATTCCATTCCATTCCATTCCATTGAAATCCATTCCATTCCATTCCATTCCATTCCATTCCATTCCATTCCATTCCATTCCATTCCATTCCATTGAATTCCATTGAATTCCATTGAATTCCATTCCATTCAATTCCATTCCATTCCATTCCATTCCATTCCATTGAATTCCATTCCACTCCATTCCATTCCATTCGATTCCATTGAATTCCATTCCATTCCATTCCATACCATTGAATTCCGTTCCATTCCATTCCATTCCATTCCGTTCCATTCCGTTCCATTCCGTTCCATTCCTTTCCATTCCATTGAATTCCGTTCCATTCCTTTGAATTCTGTTCCTTTCCGTTCCGTTCCGTTCCATTCCGTTCCGTTCCGTTCCATTCCATTCCATTCCATTCCATTCCATTCCATTCCATTCCATTCCATTCTACTCGGGTTGATTCCATTGTATTCCATTCCATTCCATTCGAATCCATTCCATTGCATTCCATTCCATTCCATTCCATTCCATTCCGTTCTACTCGGGTTGATTCCATTCAATTCCATTCCATTCCATTCGATTCCATTCCATTCCATTCCATTCCAATCGATTCCATTCGATTCCATTCGATTCCATTCGATTCCATTCCATTCCATTCCATTGAATTCCATTCCATTCCATTCCATTCCATTCCATTCCATTGAATTCCATTTCATTCCGTTCCATTCCATTGAATTCCGTTCCATTCCATTCCGTTCCGTTCCGTTCCGTTCCGTTCCGTTCCGATGCATTCCTTTCCGTTCTACTCGGGTTGATTCCATTCTATTCCATTCCATTCCATTCCATTCCATTCGATTCCATTCGATTCCATTCGATTCCATTCCATTCCATTCCATTCCATTCCATTCCATTCCATTCCATTCCATTGAATTCCATTGAATTCCATTCCATTTAATTCCATTCCATTCCATTCCATTCGATTCCATTGAATTCCATTCCACTCCTTTCCATTCCATTCGATTCCATTGAATTCCATTCCATTCCATTCCATTCCATTGAATTCCGTTCCATTCCATTCCATTCCATTCCGTTCCATTCCATTCCATTCCGTTCCATTCCTTTCCATTCCATTGAATTCTGTTCCATTCCTTTGAATTCCGTTCCATTCCGTTCCGTTCCTTTCCATTCCGTTCCGTTCCGTTCCATTCCATTCCATTCCATTCCATTCCATTCCATTCCATTCCATTCCATTCCATTCTACTCGGGTTGATTCCATTGTATTCCATTCCATTCCATTCGAATCCATTCCATTCCACTCCATTCCTTTCCGTTCTACTCGGGTTCATTCCATTCCATTCCTTTCCGTTCCGTTCCGTTCCATTCCATTCTGTTCCATTCCGTTCTATTCCCTTCCATTCCATTCCATTCCATTCCGTTCTAATCAGGTTGATTCCATTCTATTCCATTCCATTCCGTTCCGTTCCGTTCCGTTCCGTTCCCTTGTGTTCTACTGGGGTTGATTCCATTCTATTCCATTCCATTCCATTCGATTCCATTCGATTCCATTCGATTCCATTCGATTCCATTCCATTCCATTCCATTCCATTCCATTGAATTCCGTTCCATTCCATTCCGTTCCGTTCCGTTCCGTTGCGTTCCGTTCCGTTCTACTCGGGTTGATTCCATTCGATTCCATTCGATTCCATTCGATTCCATTCGATTCCATTCCATTCCATTCCATTCCATTCCATTGAATTCCGTTCCCTTCCATTCCGTTCCGTTCCGTTCCGTTCCGTTCCGTTCCGTTGCGTTCCGTTCCGTTCTACTCGGGTTGATTCCATTCTATTCCATTCCATTCCATTCGATTCCATTCGATTCCATTCGATTCCATTCGATTCCACTCGATTCCATTCGATTCCATTCCATTCCATTCCATTGAATTCCGTTCCATTCCATTCCATTCCGTTCCGTTCTGTTCCGTTCTGTTCCGTTGCATTCCGTTCCGTTCTACTCGGGTTCATTCCATTCTTTTCCATTCCATTCCATTCGATTCCATTCGATTCCATTCGATTCCATTCCATTCCATTCCATTGAATTCCATTCCATTCCATTCCATTCCATTCCATTCCATTCCATTCCATTCCATTGAATTCCATTGAATTCCATTCCATTTAATTCCATTCCATTCCATTCAATTCGATTCCATTGAATTCCATTCCACTCCATTCCATTCCATTCGATTCCATTGAATTCCATTCCATTCCATTCCATTCCGTTCCATTCCGTTCCATTCCGTTCCTTTCCGTTCCATTTCATTGAATTCCGTTCCATTCCTTTGAATTGCGTTCCATTCCGTTCCGTTCTCTTCCGTTCCGTTCCGTTCCATTCCATTCCATTCCATTCCATTCCATTCCATTCCATTCCATTCTACTCGGGTTGATTCCATTGTATTCCATTCCATTCCATTCGAATCCATTCCATTCCATTCCATTCCATTCCATTCCATTCCATTCCGTTCTTCTCGGGTTCATTCCATTCCATTCCTTTCCGTTCCGTTCCGTTCCATTCCATTCTGTTCTATTCCGTTCCATTCCATTCCATTCCATTCCATTCCGTTCTAATCGGGTTGATTCCATTCTATTCCCTTCCATTCCGTTCCGTTCCGTTCCGTTCCGTTCCGTTCCCTTCCGTTCTACTGGGGTTGATTCCATTCTATTCCATTCCATTCCATTCGATTCCATTCGATTCCATTCGATTCCATTCGATTCTATTCGATTCCTTTCCATTCCATTCCATTCCATTCCATTCCATTCCATTCCATTCCATTGAATTCCATTCAGTTCCGTTCCGTTCCATTCCGTTCCGTTCCGTTCCATTCCATTCCGTTCCATTCCATTGAATTCCGTTCCATTCCATTGAAATCCATTCCATTCCGTTCCATTCCATTGAATTCCGTTCCATTCCGTTCCACTCCGTTCCATTCCGTTCCATTCCGTTCTACTCAGGTTGACTCCATTCTATTCCATTCCATTCCATTCGATTCCATTCCATTCCATTCCATTCCATTCCATTCCATTCCATTCCATTCCATTCCGTTCTACTCGGGTTCATTCCATTCCATTCCGTTCCGTTCCGTTCCGTTCCATTCCGTTCCGTTCCGTTCCATTCCATTCCGTTCCATTCCATTGAATTCCGTTCCATTCCATTGAATTCCATTCCATTCCATTCCATTCCATTTCATTCCATTCCATTCCATTCCATTGAATTCCATTTCATTCCATTCCATTCCATTGAATTCAGTTCCATTCCATTCCATTCCGTTCCGTTCCGTTCCGTTCCGTTCTGTTCCGTTCCGTTGCATTCCGTTCCGTTCTACTCGGGTTGATTCCATTCTATTCCATTCCATTCCATTCGATTCCATTCGATTCCATTCGATTCCATTCCATTCCATTCCATTGAATTCCATTCCATTCCATTCCATTCCATTCCATTCCATTCCATTCCATTCCATTCCATTGAATTCCATTGAATTCCATTCCATTTAATTCCATTCCATTCCATTCAATTCGATTCCATTGAATTCCATTCCACTCCATTCCATTCCATTCCATTGAATTCCATTTCATTCCATTCCATTCCATTGAATTCCGTTCCATTCCATTCCATTCCGTTCCGTTCCGTTCCGTTCCGTTCTGTTCCGTTCCGTTGCATTCCGTTCCGTTCTACTCGGGTTGATTCCATTCTATTCCATTCCATTCCATTCGATTCCATTCGATTCCATTCGATTCCATTCGATTCCATTCCATTCCATTCCATTGAATTCCAATCCATTCCATTCCATTCCATTCCATTCCATTCCATTCCATTCCGTTCTACTCGGGTTGATTCCATTCTATTCCATTCCATTCCATTCGATTCCATTCCATTCCATTCCATTCCATTCCAATCGATTCCATTCGATTCCATTCGATTCCATTCGATTCCATTCCATTCCATTCCATTGAATTCCATTCCATTCCTTTCCATTCCATTCCATTGAATTCCATTTCATTCCATTCCATTCCATTGAATTCCGTTCCATTCCATTCCATTCCGTTCCGTTCCGTTCCGTTCCGTTGCATTCCTTTCCGTTCTACTCGGGTTGATTCCATTCTATTCCATTCCATTCCATTCCATTCCATTCGATTCCATTCGATTCCATTCGATTCCATTCCATTCCATTCCATTGAAATCCATTCCATTCCATTCCATTCCATTCCATTCCATTCCATTCCATTCCATTCCATTCCATTCCATTCCATTGAATTCCATTGAATTCCATTGAATTCCATTCCATTCAATTCCATTCCATTCCATTCCATTCCATTCCATTGAATTCCATTCCACTCCATTCCATTCCATTCGATTCCATTGAATTCCATTCCATTCCATTCCATACCATTGAATTCCGTTCCATTCCATTCCATTCCATTCCGTTCCATTCCGTTCCATTCCGTTCCATTCCTTTCCATTCCATTGAATTCCGTTCCATTCCTTTGAATTCTGTTCCTTTCCGTTCCGTTCCGTTCCATTCCGTTCCGTTCCGTTCCATTCCATTCCATTCCATTCCATTCCATTCCATTCCATTCCATTCCATTCCATTCTACTCGGGTTGATTCCATTGTATTCCATTCCATTCCATTCGAATCCATTCCATTCCATTCCATTCCATTCCATTCCATTCCATTCCATTCCGTTCTACTCGGGTTGATTCCATTCAATTCCATTCCATTCCATTCGATTCCATTCCATTCCATTCCATTCCAATCGATTCCATTCGATTCCATTCGATTCCATTCGATTCCATTCCATTCCATTCCATTGAATTCCATTCCATTCCATTCCATTCCATTCCATTGAATTCCATTTCATTCCGTTCCATTCCATTGAATTCCGTTCCATTCCATTCCGTTCCGTTCCGTTCCGTTCCGTTCCGTTCCGATGCATTCCTTTCCGTTCTACTCGGGTTGATTCCATTCTATTCCATTCCATTCCATTCCATTCCATTCGATTCCATTCGATTCCATTCGATTCCATTCCATTCCATTCCATTCCATTCCATTCTATTCCATTCCATTCCATTGAATTCCATTGAATTCCATTCCATTTAATTCCATTCCATTCCATTCCATTCGATTCCAT